>NW_026652322.1:327498-453525 GCF_009828535.3 Hylobates moloch
AGGAAGGAAGGAAGGAAGGAAGGAAGGAAGGAAGGAAGGAAGGAAGGAAGAGAAGGGACCTAACCTGTAACTGACAAATTGCTGGAGGCTCAGTATGAACAAGTCTGTCATATCAAAACTCCAGGAGGACCTAGTTATTGAGGGGCCCCCATACTTTCGTTAATTTTAAGTCCAGGAGCTCAGCCAGGTTCCCACAATGAAGACTGAAGAAAAATCTTCTTATGCTTCCAGCAGGGGAAAGAGAAGAGAGGAAAAGTGGTTACTTTGAAGAACACCAAAGCATTCTTTTCTTCTGAACGAGGTCTGCCTTCAAAAGAAAGTATTAATATTTTAGGGTCACACCCATAATCCCACACTTTGGGAGGCTGAGACAGGAGGACTCCTTGAGCCCAGGAGTTCAAGACCAGCCTAGGCAAGAAAGCAAGACCCTCATTTCTATTTTTTAAAAAATTTAAAAATTCATCAGGTTTGGCTGGGCACAGTGGCTCATGCCTGTAATCCAAACACTTTGAGAGGCCAAGGTGGGAAGTTTGCTTGAAACCAGGAGTTCAAGACCAACCTGGCCAATATAGTGAGACTCTGTCTCTTAAAGTGAGAGAGAGCAAGCGAGAGAGAGAGCAATACTATTTTACCAGAGCATAATTTATTGGGATTTTGTCAGAGCCTAACCAACCTAGGGGAAGTGATATATCCAACTCCAGTCTCTTCCACCCATCCTGTCCTACCTAAAGCAGGGTGTGGGGGGGAACTTAAGGGCACTTGTGAAGTGCATAGTCAAGGGACACAGGCTCACTAAAACCCCTAATCATAGGACTATAGAATGTTTCCCCTCCCCCACACCTTATCACCACATCACTAAAGGTCTATTTATCAGAGTTCCTTTCTACCAGTACATAATGTCCAGCTTTTAAAAAAAAATAAAAGGCATACTGAAAGAAAAATAAAAAGTTTGAAGAAATAGACTCAGAGCTGAGATGCTGGAATTATCAGATCATGAATTTAAAACAACTATAATTAATACAGTAAGGACTCTAATGGAAAAAAGTAAACATGCAAGAACAGATGGGCAATGTAAGTAGAAAGATGAAAATTCTAAAGTCAAAAAGAAATGCAATATATCAAAAAACACTGTAAGAGAAATGAAGAATGCCTTTGGATGGGCTCATTAGTAGATTAGACATGGCTGGGGAAGTTATCTCCAAGCTTGAGGATATGTCAGTAGAAACATCTAAAACTAAAAAGCAAAAAGAAAAAATACTGAAAAATAGAATAGAATATCCAAGAACTGTGGGAGAAATACAGAAGGTGTAACATAAATATTGTGAATATCAGGAAAAGAAGAAATAGAGAAAAAAAACAGAAGAAATATTTAAAGCAATAATAACAGAATTTCCCAAAAAATAAATGTGAGACACCAAATCGCAGATCCACGAGGTTTAGAGAACACCAGGAAGAATAAATACAAAAAAATTACACTGAAGCATACTATTTTCAAACTACAGAAAATCAAAAATAAAGAAAAAATTCTGGAAAAAAAATAGAGGACAAAAATACCTTACCTGTAGAGGAGCAAAGATAAGAATTACATCTGAATTCTCAGCAACATTGTAGGCAAGAGGAGAATAGAGTGAAATATTTAAAGTGTTTAGGGAAAAAAGCCTCAACTAGAATTCTTTATCCTGTGAAAGTATATTTCAAAAGTGGAGAAATAATTTCTCAGACAAACAAACATTGAGGGAATTTATTGCCAGTAGACCTTCCTTTCAAGGAATATTTTCAAAAACTTCTTCAGAGAGAAGAAAATTGATAAAGTCCAGAAACTCAAATCTACATAAAGAAAGGAAGAATATTTGAAAAAGAATAAGTAAAAGTAAATAAAAACTTTTATGTTTCTTATTCCTGATTGGTATAACAGAGAATGGTTTGTTCAAAATAACAATGGCAATAATATATTTGATTATGTATGTTCATGTGTATGTAAATATATAGACTGTCCATGATGTCTGATGGTTCAACTTATGACATTTTTGACTTTACAATGGTATGAAAGGAATGCACATTCAGTAGAAACTGTACCTCTAGTACCCATCCAATCATTGTTTTTCACTTTCAGTACAGTTTTTAACAAATTATATGAGATATTCAACACTTTATTATAAAACAGACTTTCTGTTAGATGATTTTGCCTATATGTAGGCTAATGTAAGTGTTCTGAGCACATAGGCTAGGCTAAGCTATGATGTCTGGTAGGCTAGGTATATTAAATCCATCTTTCCCTTGTGATATTTTCCATTTATTAGGCTGTAACCCCAATGTAAGTTGAAGAGCATCCGTATACACTTACATGTGCTTATGTTTATGTGAAATGAACAATAGCAATGATATAAGGGGTGAGAAGAAGGAATTAGGCTTATTTGTTTTTATAAGGTATTTGCACTACTTGTAAAGTGGTATGGTATTATTTGAATGTGGAATGAATTAGTTGTAACTGTATATTGCAAATCCTATCTACAACAACCACTAAAAAGTTTTAAAAGCATAATTGATATGCTAAGAAAGAAGATAAAATTGAGAAAATTTATATAATGGTCAATTAAAACCACAAATGGCCTAAAAAGAGTGGAAGGCAAAAATGAAATAAAGAAAAAGGCAACAATAGAAAACAGTAATAAGTATGATAGATATCAATACAACTAAATTAATAATCACTTTAGACATTAATGGCCTAAATCTACCAATCTACCACTTAAAAGACAAATTGTCAGAGTGGACCAAAAAACAAGACCCAACCATATATTTCCCACAAGAAACTCACTTTAAACATAAACATATATATTAAAAGTAAAGGGATGAAGCTGGGTGCAGTGGCTAACGCCTGTAATCCCAACACTTTGGGAGGCTGAGGTGGGTGGATTGCCTGAGGTAGAGAGTTTGAGACAAGTCTGGCCAACGTGGTGAAACCCCGTCTCTACTAAAAATACAAAAAGTAGCCGGGCGTGGTGGCAGTCACCTGTAATCCCAGCCATTCAGGAAGCTGAGGCAGGAGAATCGCTTGAACCCAGGAGGCAGAGGTTGCAGTGAGCTGAGATCGTGCCATTGCACTCCAGGCTGGGTGACAAGAGTGAGACTCCATCTCAAAAAAAAAGTAAAAGGATGAATAGGCAAAGCACAGAGTTTTTAGGGTAACGAAACTATTCTGTATGGTATTATAGTGGTAGACACATGTCATTATACATTTTCAAAACCCGTAGAAAGTGCAACACCAAAAGTGAACTCTAATGAAAACCATGAAGTTGGTAGATAATGAGGTATCCACGTAGTATTCAATACAATTTATTTTTGTTTTTTTTGTTTTGTTTTGTTTTGAGACGGAGTCTTGCTCTGTCGCCAGGGCTGGAGTGCAATGGCGCAACCTCCGGCTCACTGCAATTCCTCTACCTCCTGGGTTCAAGCGATTCTCCTGCCCCAGCCTCCCAAGCAGCTGGGACTACAGGCATGCACCACCACACTCAGCTAATTTTTGTATTTTTAGTAGAGACGGGGTTTCACCACGATAGCCAGGCTTGTCTCAAACTCTCTACCTCAGGCAATCCACCCACCTCAGCCTCCCAAAGTGTTGGGATTACAGGCATGAGCCACCGTGCCCAACCGTGTTAAATAAAATTTCTAAGAGGCCACTGACGGAGATCCTGCACAGGTCCCAGCAGAAAAACCTGAAAGGGAGTCACTCATGCTAAGTTTTCATATTACCAAACTAAAACATAAGCTGTTTACTTTTAAGATCTGACCTTCTGAGAAATCAGGAGAGAGGTGATAGCCAAATCCCCAAACAGGCAAGTTTTAGCCAGCATAAGTAAGCTACCTCTGCATTAACTCATACAAGGAAAGTAGCCTGAAGTAACCTGATGTTAACCAATCTGCTTTTTGCACTGTGCTACTTCCTTGTTCCTGCTCAACCTACCTTGCAAAAACCATGCCATGTCTAGCCTAGTGCCTTTCTATTTCATAAATGAGATGCTGCACAATTCATGAATCACAAATAAAAGCCAATTCAATCATTAAATTCAATTTGTTGAAATTTTGTTTTTTAACAGTAACTTCATTGATTGTAACAAATGTACCATCCTCATATGAAATATTGATAGTGGAGGAGGCTGTGCATGTGTAGGGGGAGGGGCACGTGGGAACTTTTCACTCAATTTTTCTATGAACCTAAAACTATGCTTTAAAATAATGTCTATTCAGGCCAGGCACAGTGGCTCACACCTGTAATCTCAGGTGCTTCGGAAGCCTGAGGCAGGAAGATTGCCAATAGTTGAAGACCAGCTTGGACTACATAGCAAGACCTCATCTCTGTGAAAGACAAAAATTAGCTGGGCATGATGACACACACCTAAAGTCCCAGCTACTCAAGAAGCTAAGGTGGGAGGATCAGTTGAGCCCAGGAGTTCAAGGCTGCAGTGAGCCAAGATTATAATACTGCACTCCAGCCTGGGTAACAGAGCAAGACCCTGTCTCAAAAAATAAATATAAAAACAGAAATAAAATAAAAATAATATTAAAATTAAATGGGAAATTTTAAATTTAATCTTTCTACATTCTCCAAATTTTTTAGAATAAATATGTATTCCTTCTAAGTAAGCAGAGACAAAATGTGTTAAAATTTTACCATTTCCCTCTCCCTACTGCCAAAGAGGGAGACAAATCAAAGAAATCTATTGGGCTACTTCAAGCATTATACTTCCAAATCTTGAGTTGTTGGATGAATAATACACTCTCTTTCTCTGGAACCAGTTGAATTTGTTCTACAGTAAATATATAGAGAAGGGATTGTGACCATCTCTGATGAGCATCTTCCTCAAGTATCTGCTCCTAGTCCTCCCACCACTGTAACCCAAAGGATAGTAAGTGTGACTTTGTGGCACTGCTATGCATAATTTAGAGCATATTGATTAGCAAGGGACTGATGCTTTCTAAATGTTTGCAGCAGAGTCACTAACAAGGCATTACTATTTCATGGTTTTTCTGTTCATGTGTGAGGACACCTCAGACTGGACTTCCTGTCTGAGGCAGAAGAGGAAGGACAAAGGCTCCTGGGAACTGCAGTCTCCTCTGAAATGCTGAGCTCAAAGCAGGACCTCTTTTCATGTATGCAAGTCATCATAGACTCTGAGATATGGGTTAGATACCAAGATGTGTATTTAGCCAGGAAGCATGTTTCCATGGCAATTTTATATTCCTATGTTTGCCTTTCTTTCTCCAACTAGTGTGTTAATTCGATTCAGAGCCTCTGCAGGCCTTGCCCATCTGCAAAGCAGGTGGGGCCTCAGCTGCTTCAACAGCTGCCAATAATCCTAGAAAATTAAGCCAAAACCCAGATAATCATGTTCACAGTAGTTATCTTGTGATCGCCTGCTATATTTTAAGAATTTTTTTTAATTCAGAGACATTCACAAAGATTTAAGACAATGAAGGTCATCGTTGCATTATTAGTAGCAGCAAAATACTAGAAATCATTTTAAAGTCCAACAAGAGGGGATTTTTAAAGCAAATCATGGTACATTTCATGTGATGGGATATTCTGAAACCATTAAAATCACTCTGGGAGACTATTTCATCATGAAGGTAAAGTACATGATAGAACACAAAGTGGAAAAACAGGGTCTGCAAATAGGCCATACAGTATGATCCCAATTTGGAATGTCTAAAAGGTGAGGTGTGTGCTCCAGAGAGCTGATTTCACACAGTTCCACCAAAGTACCAAAGCTGGCTCTTTCCTTGTGACCTCACCACTGCCCATCCAGGTAGTGTATAGGCTCACAAGTGTACTTGACCTTTCAAGAGAGTCACTGGCCACACAAAGTAATTTGCAGCAGCATCTCAGGGAACAGATGGCCAACACTTGTGTCAGTTGGTCCATGCGCCAGAGACCCACCGGCTGGTCTCCATGGGCACTCCTAGCACAGTGGCAGGGAGGGAACTGCAGACTTATTTCCCCAGCACTGGTAATACAAATGCTTACCTACACTGGGCAAGCGGGCAATGGGGGCCTGTGGCAACTCCCCTGGGGCTCTCATTGCCAGCAACAGATGGTGCTCACTCAGTCAGAGGCAACTCAGTACTGGTCCCCTCAGGTGGGTCTACGTAGTCCCCTTAAACCCACCAATTTCTTTCTCTAGCCAAGTGTTCTGTGCCTTCCATTCCCCCTCACATGCCTTTCCCCATAAGGAGATTCTTCATCTCCCCTAGGAGATGGGGACCTGGCTTCACTTTCCTTCTTGTTTTGTTTTGCTTTCGTTTGGTTTCTTGTCTTTGTTTTGTTGTTGTTGTTGTTGTCATTGTTGTTGTTTTTGAGACAGAGTCTCTTGCTCTTGTTGCCCAGGCTGTAGCGCAGTGGCGTGATCTCAGCTCTCTGTAATCTCCACCTCCAAGGTTCAAGCGATTCTCGCACCTCGGCCTCATGAGTAGCTGAGACTACAGGCATGCACCACCACACTCGGCTAAGTTTTTTTGTATTTTTAGTAGAGACAGAGTTTTACCATGTTGGCCAGGCTGGTCTCAAACTCCTGAATTCAAGGGATCCACCCACCTCGGCCTCCCAAAGTGCTGGGGTTACAGGCGTGAGCCACCACGCCTGGCCTTCCCTTCTTGTTTACCTCATTCAATTGTATGCACTTAATTATTCAGGACATGGACTTTCAGAATATTCACATCCCAGAGCTTAACTTTCAACGCTTTTAATTCTGATATAAGCATCAAAAGGCAATGTTGAACCTTTAAGAAGTGATGGGGTGGGCATAGGGGTGTGGCTGTTAGAAATGCCACAGGATAGAGCACAAGGGAATGAGGTAGGAGCAAGGACCTAGGATAGGATCTCAAAGTTGTATCCTACCACATAAATATTTGCATAGAATTAAGTACTGAAGAGACATACACCCTTAAGAATCATTGCAATTATCTCCACATAGAGGGATGAGGGATAACTTTCATCTTCTGCTATATTTTTTCAAATTTTCTGCTATGAACAAATATTATAATAGAAATGCATTTTATGCCAGGATTCATTTCCAATGACAGTTTGTAATGTAAAAAATTATGTATAGTCAATGTCGAATTCATTTAATTGTCTACCACATATGGTACTCAGACACATATTTAATCAACCCAACCAGTAATTCTTGTTGCACTGGAACAGATAGCTGTTTCTTTAGCTAAGCACTAGATGAGGTAGTCAGCCTGCATTTAAAGTTCATGCTGTACGAAAAATAAGCATCTTTAAACACTAGAATCACATACATTTAGCTGAATTTGCTTACGTTGAGTACATTTATAATGCAATTGCACTGTACCCATAAAATCAAAAAAAGAAGCTATATTAAAAATGTATTACTCAAAAAAAACTATTGAAGGAAATAACTTCAATACCCAACAACAAAAAAGACCCTGGGTCTTTCAGAGTGGCTCATGCCTGTAATCCTGCACTTTGGGAGGCCAAGGCGGGAGGATCACTTGAGTCCAGGAGTTCGAGGCTGCAGTAAGCCCTGATCATGATCATGACACTACTCTCCATCTTGGATGACAGAGCAAAACCTGTCAAAAAAAAAAAAAAAAAAAAAAAAAAAACAAAAAAAACCCTGATTACTCAAGAAGCTGTGTAATCCTTTTTAATTCCCAAAAAATAATGCCCTGCTATTTGCCAACTATGACAATTACTAGATATAAATCAAATAAATCATTCTCCTGATCTGCATGGCATAACTGGACAGAGTAAATACTCAATGAATACTATTCACAGTTAGTCTGGATGTACAGGGACTTACTGGAATTGGCCAGCCTGGCTAGGATGGAACTGGTCAGATAACCATGCAGAGCATATGTAAATATTATCAGATCACAGAATTTCAGCGATGGAGAAGACAGAACAGAGAGGATCTGAGCCAAGCACTTGTTTAACAGATGCAGACTCAGAGGGTTAGAGAAGCAATGCATTTGGGCTAACAAGTTCACAGAGCTGCCTAGGAAAGTGGAAACCAGAACTCGGGTCTCCTGATTGCCCATCCTGAGTGCATCCTGAAGCTCCCTTTTTTTCAGAAAGGAGAAAACAGAAACAGAGAAAGCGGGTGATTTGAAAATATTTGGTGGGGAAACATCCTTAGACACAGAGCATACAAGCAAACTGGTATACAGTGGAACTCACCGAACATTGATTGAATAACATTCAGGATATGCTAATGACCTTTTTTAAATTTGAATTTTTAAATGAAACATGATACATGCACATAATATAAATAAATAAATAAATGCTAAATTTTACAAAGAAAAAAATTAAAACCCTACCCCCTCATTCCCCCCCGTCTGAGGTAACCACCATTAAACATTATTGACAATTTGAAGACTGACTTTCCAAATTTTTTTATACAGATATAAATAATTATTATACAAAAGTTGATTCATAATACATGCTATTCTGCACCTTCTTTTACTTCATATGAGAGACACTTTTCTATGTCAGTACACGTGAATTGCCTTATATGTTATAACGTCTGAATATTATTCATCCAGTACTCTCATAATAACATCTCCCTTGAAGAACAGAGTGCGAAAAATGTTTAAAGCACTGTGGGGAAAAAAATGGGCATTTTATAAATGGTGTTGGGAATTTGGATAGTCATCTAGGAAAATGCAAAATTGGATCTATTCTTCATGCCATACATTAGAATAAATTTCAAATGTAAATATGAAATCATACAGAAGAAAACATGAGGGAAGTTATGCAACCTGGGAATGGGGAACTCTTACTTCTAACCATTACACCAAATCCACAAGCAGTAAAGCAAAAATGGATAAGCTTGACTACATAAATGTTTTTCCCATTGATCAGACAAGAGAAAGAAAAAGAGAGGGTAAGAGAACCTAGATTTAAGAGACACTTAAGAGATAAATCAATCAAATTCAGTGAACGAACCTTGTTTGCATCCTTACTCCAACAAGCCAAGTATACATACACACACACTCAGACACGTGTATAAGACAGTTGGGGAAATTTGAATACTGACCAAATATTTGAGATTAGAAAGTAGTAATTTCTTAAGTAGTTTAATGATATTGTAGGTTATATTTTTTAAAAAGCACATATCTTTTAGAGATCCATACTGATAATATTTATGGATGGAATAGTAAGTTTTGGATTTGCTTTAAAATAATCCAGGGAGTAGGGCGGGAAGAAGTAGTTGTCACATAGATGAAATAAGAATGGCCACAGATTTAATAATTGATGATACTGTGTAAAAGTAAATGGTAGCTCATCATACTATTTTCTTCTTTTTTGTATATGCTTAAAATTTTCCACGTTAAACACTAAAATTGTAAAATATCACTGATACAGTGCCACAGTCAAGGAAACCTGCCCTGACTTTAGTTCTGCCACTTAATTTGTTGAGCAATCACAGGCAAATACAAATTTCTTTGTATAATTACAATTTATACACTGCTTTATCATTCTGCTAATTTAGGTATATGTTCATCTCCCAGTTAAACTCCAGACCTTAATATCAGGAATAACATGTTTTGTTCATCTTTTTTCCCCAGTGCCTATCTTGGTGTAGGATTAGATGGGGTTATGTTTCTCAAATTTTTCCATGTGTGGAGAGCTAAGTGCTTGCTCAACACAAATGTGGTCTGCTGGCTTTAAATAAATTAGATAAAAATTAGTATTAATTTTTAAGTATGTTGTTTAAAAATATCATTAATGTTAAGAGTAATCACATTTTATCGATGACAGTAAAAACTGACAGAATAGGTGGTTATCAGAAGTGGGAGGCAGTGGGGGTGGGTGTGGAAGACATAGGTCAAAGGGTACAAGGTTGCAGTTAGGTGGGATGAATAAATCTGGACATCTAAAGTACAGCATGAGGACAAAACAAAACTATTTTTGTTTTGTTTTTTGAAGACAGGGTCTCACTCTGTCCCCCAGGCTGGAGTACAGTGGCACGATCTCAGCTCACTGCAACCTCTGTCTCCCTGGCTCAAGCCATCTTCCCACCTCAGCCACCAGAGTAGCTGGGACTACAGGCATGCACCAGCATGCCCAGCTAATTTTTGCGTTTTTTGTGAAGACAGGGTTTTGCCATGTTACCCAGGCTGACCTTGAACTCCCGAACTCAGCCTCCCAAAGTGCTGGGATTACAGGCGTGAGCCACCATGCCTGGCTGAAGACTGTAGTTAATAATATTGTATTTTATACTGGAGATTCGCTAAAAGTGTAGATTTTGGGCGCTCTTACCACACACACAAAAAAGGTAACTATGTGAGATGTGAAATAATGGATACCTTAAGTTGCTTAACTGTAGAAATCATTTACTATATATATCAAAACATCATGTTGTAGCCCTTAAGTTTATAAAATGCAATCATAAATGAAAATAAATTTTTAAAAGTAGAATTGGTAGACAATAAGTGATAAAATATTTAAAATTATATTTTTAAATTATAAAAATAATATTAATATTAATAGACATTTTATCAGCTATAGAAATATCCTTTGTAATCTTTCACCAATGTCGCTGTATCTGGCTTAGCGTTCTATAGCTTGAGCTATAGGTTAGGTTCTATATCCTTCCTCCTGTTAATTTTCCTCCTCTGTATTCTTACTAAATTAGAAAATTTCATCTCAGAGTTCAGGTCATCGGGAATGTCAGTGAATGTCTGGTGTCTCTTTTACACAAATTTGGGAAATCGAATGGAAAATAAAAGTGTTTCTTACTGAACACAACTTTCTTCACCCTGTCGGACACTACATTGACAGAAATCATATCTGAAAGACAAGGGGCAAATGTTTCTGTTCTGGGACGACTTTGAAGACAGACTTTTTCACTCTTTCATTGACTGTGGCTCTAGAAAGTATTGTTTCATGTTCTGTTGCAGTACTTGGACGCAGATGTGGATTTTTAAATATGCAGCACTGTTACAGAAGGTAGCGAGCCAGACATGAGCAGGGCAGGAGAGCCCCCTGACCTCCCTGCACCGGGCAACCACCAGGTGATAGTCAGGCAGTTGTTAAGCTGTCACTCCAAAACAATAATTGGATGCAGCCGGGACCGGGGAAAGGCAGTCTCCCAATAGGCAGAAACACCTAGAGCTAAGATCTCAGGAGTTGGGCGAGTGGGTTCACGCATGCGCATTAAGAGGCAAACCAGCGGAGTTTCACAGGTATATGACCTTCTGGGAACATTCTACTGGTAAGGGAAGAATGCTTCAAGGGAGCATGTGTACAACTCCAGGAAACACAGGTGCATGCGTACAGCCCACCCCAAAGGAAGAACGAGGGGGCAGGGGAGGGACACAACAGCCTGGAAGCGTGCCAGTGTATAAAACCCCAAGTCAAAGGTCAAACAGCACACTTGATCTCTCAAGGCACCCGCTTGGCCCTCTTCCAAGTGCACTTCCTTTCACTCCTGCTCTAAAGAAGATTTTTAATAAACTTTCACTCCTGCTCTAAAACTTGCCTCAGCCTCTCCTTCTGCTTTATGTCCCTTGGTCAAATTCTTTCTTCTGAGGAGGCAAGAATTGAGTTTTCTGCAGATCCATATGAATTTGCCACGGCTAACAGCATTACATCTTGGTTTTCTTAATTTTCTTCTCTAGCAAATGAAAAAAAAAGAACACATTAACTATTGACTATTGGTAATCTATCAAATTCCCAGAAATCAAATTCTTTGCACCATCATTTAGCCTACTGAAGAAATTCTGATATCGTCTCCTGAGCATATGAGGTATTTTGTCCCTAATGTGAGAGCTTAGACCCCTAGATTACACCATTCAAGATACTAAGATTTATGAATTAAGATTAAAAGCAGCATTATGAAAAACATTTATTTTAATTTCATTCCTTATTTAAAGACAAGAGTGTACCATTCCCACCCACAACAATACCCTCCCCTGGGGAAAAGCAGGGTGTTGCTCTAACTGCCTGTTTCTCCAGTCGGCATGCCCAAAAAATGTGCACATAGAGGCCACGGTTTGTTCTTACAATTTGCAGTATTTCTGTCAATGCTAAATCAAGATTAGGAGGCGTATAGTTAGGTGCCAATTATTCTTTGTGAGAAAGCATTTTGTGATTTGACACTCAAGAGCCCAGGAGTTTGAGAGCAGCCTGGGCAACATAGGGAGACCCCACCTCGACAAAAAAAAAAATTTAAATTAGTCAGGTATGGTGGCACACACCTGTTGTCCCAACTACTAGGGAGGCTGAGGCCAGAGGCTCATTTGAGTCCAGGAGGTCAAGGCTGCAGTGAGCTGTGATCACACCACTGCACTCCAGGCCTGGGTGATAAAGCAAGACCTTGTCTCAGAAAAAAAAAAAAAAGAAGGCAAACTTTTTCATCTACACATGCACTATCAGACATGAACAACAATGTTCAAGCAGCACGATCTGTGAAAGTAAACCAACTGGAAACAAGCCAATTAGAATGACCACTGACAACATATGAGTTAATTGTAGTCTAGTCATAAGTTCATTCTATTGTATGAATATGTTCAGCAGTGAAAATAAATGAATCAGAGCTAAGTACAGCAACATGGATGAATCTCAAAAACATATTGAACAAAAGAAGCAAGTCACAGGAAAGCATATGTGATTTCATTTATAGAAAGTAAAAAAAAAGGTAAAAGTAAACAATAAGTTATTTAGTGATACATACGCAGGTGGTAAAGCTAGAATGAAAAGAAAGGGAATTAAAGATAGAAAAGTTAGGAACACAGTAAGGGAGGGAGACAAGGAAGAGAGAGGGGCACCACTGGGGAAGGTGGATGTGGGGGCCTGTAAAGTACTGGCAATGTTCTAGTTCTCCCAGGTGTTTGTTATACAACTACTCATTTTACTGACTTTTGTTTTTTTGGGGACAGAGTCTCGCTCTGTCTCCCAGGCTGGAGTGCAGTGGCACGACCTCAGCTCACGGCAAACTCCACCTCCCAGGTTCAAGCGATTCTCATGTCTCAGGCTCCCAAGTAGCTGGGATTACAGGAATGTACCACCACACCTGGCTAATTTTTATATTTTCAGTAGAGATGGTGTTTCGCCATGTTGACCAGGCTGGTCTCAAACTCCTGGCTCAAGTAATCTAAGCGCCTAGGCCTCCCAAAGTGCTGAGATTACAGGCGTGAGCCACAGTTCCTGGCCATTTTACTGTTTTTCTTAAATGTGTAAATATAAGTTTATACCTTATATCAAGATATAATACCACTTCTCTGAATATATTATATCACACAGCCACACACAAAACTCTCTGAGCCATTGACGCATTCATGTGACTTATGTCAACAAAATAATACAGTAACTATAGATTAACAAAAACATATGCAAATGATACAGAAATATTCATTAAAACAATATTAGTTACAACTCGGCCAGACACAGTAGTTCACGCCTGTAAACCAAGCACTTTGGGAGGCCGAGATGGGCAGATCACTTGATGTCAGAAGTTCAAGACTAGCCTGGTCAACATGGTGAAACCCTGTCTCTCAAAAAATACAAAAATTAGCCAGGCATGGTGGCATGCACCTGTAGCCCCAGCTACTCAGGAGGCTGAGGCATGAGAATTGAACCCAGGAGGTGGAGGTTGCAGTGAGCCAGGATCGTGCCACTGCACTCCAACCTGGGCAACAGAGTTAGACCCTGTCTCAATTAAATAAAATAATAAAATAAAACAACATTAGTTATAACTGAATGTTAGCTGAGACTGACCAACACAGTCCTTTGATTGCAGAAAGTAGCTTCCAGCTGTGCCTCCACACCTTCAGCAGGATGAATCACTTTCCTCTGACCTGCTCTCTTTCATCATTTCCTTTGTCTTCATAAGTCTTTCTTAATACAATGAACCAAGAGTTGATTGGATTTATGCCTTGGGAGGAGGTTGACGTAGTCAGTGAGTCAGGGCACAAGCTCTGGGGAGAGATCTGGTGCATTGACATCTCACCATTGAAAGCTATGTGACTTTGCTTCTGTGCTTTACTTTCCTATTCTGTAAAACAGGCATAAGAATAGTACCTCAGCCGGGCGCGGTGGCTCACGCTTGTAATCCCAGCACTTTGGGAGGCCGAGGCGGGCGGATCACAAGGTCAGGAGATCGAGACCACGGTGAAACCCCGTCTCTACCAAAAATACAAAAAATTAGCCGGGCGTGGTGGTGGGCGCCTGTAGTCCCAGCTACTCGGAGAGGCTGAGGCAGGAGAATGGCGTGAACCCGGGAGGTGGAGCTTGCAGTGAGCCGAGATTGCGCCACTGCACTCCAGCCTGGGTGACAGAGCGAGACTCCGTCTCAAAAAAAAAAAAAAAAAAAAAAAGAATAGTACCTCACAGTGTTCTTGAGTTAATACACATACACGAGCATTTACTCCAGTGCCTAGTGTATGGTAAATCCTCCTACAAATGTTGACAGTTCTTTTTCAAAACGGCAGTCACATTCAGTGGTCCCACCCCCTTGAAACTGTACCCTAGTAACCCTAGTAATGAAGACGGTGTTATTGGTAACAACCTTTTACTCAGTACCTGTGATGCACCAGCATTGTCCAGGGTGCTTTGGATATAATACCTCACTTACTTGTTTCAGTAAATTCTCTGCTGTCCACTCGATTGGAGTTTGGGGTGTCCTCTAACTCTTCGCTCAAATATTTACACACAAATAATCTTAGATTTATTCCACAGATAGCTAATCCCCTCTAGCATGTACTTTCCTATTCAGTTTTCTGACTACAACCTCATTGCCTTTATTTCCTAATTTACAGGTTGGGCGGCTACCGTAGCGCAAGCCCCCTTGAAACTGCTTAGGGAATGGAAAAGAAAACAAGCAAGAGAAAGAGAGTGTGTGCATCAGAATGAGCTTTCAGAAACAAATTACCTTTTTTGAAAAAGGTCCATTCTCCTAGAAGAGAGTGAAACTGGCTGTGCTTCAAGCCCCCAAGTTGTAAGCAAGCTAAGAATTTCGAAGATTAAAAATAGAAATCCTTGGCAAAACCCTCATCAATCAAGCAGTGAAGCCCCTCTGGCAAGTGCCATGACACTGAGAATCAGATTGAAATTTGTCCATTGAAGATGCCTTTGTCAGCTCCCCAGATTTAAGATCCAGACTCACAACTTCCCTCTGCACATTGTAGTTAAATGATCAGGGAAGAAAAGTAGCCTAAAGGCCCCTTCGTGCGTTTTCTGTTTACTTGTCACAGATGCTGACCCGTTCTCTAGATTTCCAGAGTTACCGACCCATAGGAGAGCTTGACTTTCACAGAATCTGCACCAGCTCAGAGCCCTACTTGCAGATCAAGACACCTGGGAAAATGCTACTGAGTGAAAGAGCCACAGAGGGGGGTGCAGATAATAGGCACTGCAGTGTCCTGTGACAAGTCCTCATGGGCTGAATTGGAAGGCCTGGTCCCTGCTTTGAAGAGATATTGGGGAAGCCAATAAAATTAAAATAAAACGTAATGAACATAGCCTTTAAAAGCACTTCCCAGTACAGTCTTCATCTGTCCTTCCCCAGGACTCTTGGAAGCGGATACTATTTTTCCTGTTTTACAAAAGAGGTCTCCGAGGCTCTGTCCAGGGTGACAGGGCAGTTACTATGGCAGCTGGGGTCTGAGTCTGACTGAATGTCTCTGAAACCTCCCCTGTTACTGCCCTGTGCTCCAGTGCAGTCTGTACACAGAGTGCATTCCAGCTATATGCCAGGTATTGTGCTAGGTGCTGGGAGAAAGTAGAGACAGGACAGAGTCCCCGAGAGCACAGTCCTCTGATAGATACTGACAAATACACAAGCACATCAAGTCCTGGGCAGTGACTGCCACATCTTGGCACAGAAGAGAGGCACCTCCACCATTGGGCCAGAGAGATAACCAGGAATTGGTCAGACAAAGGAGAATGTTCCATGAAGCCTTGAGCAATCCTCAATTTGTCAGCCAAAATCACAGTGCTATTATTTTAGGGCTCATGGAATTCATGTACTTCACATTTTTATACTGTCAGGTAAATATTTTTAAAAGAATCATCTACTCTAGAAAAAAATGGATATACAATACACACATGTTTTGTATACGTATTTATGTATCCATGTACGTATGTATGTATTACATTGGCACAAAAGTAATTGCAGTTCTTGCCATTAAAAGTAATGGCAAAAAACACAATTACTTTTGCATCAGTCTAATAGGTATATTTTATATATATATACACACACACACACACACACAGAGATAGATTTAGATAATTACATACAGGACAAAAATTCATTAAATTCATTGAGTATCATTTTTCCTTATATAATGTTACCTAATCAGCCAGTTGTTTCAGTTATTCATTTATTCAATTATTTGTTTAAGAGGCACTTCAAAAGTACTTACTGGGTCTAGATGTGCCTCACACAGTGTTAGGCACTGACACAAGGCCCCTACCCTCATGGCACTCACATTCTACTGGAGGAGGCAGACACAAGTAAACTTAAATAAACGAGATATTTGCAGACTGAAATAAGTCTTACAAAGTAAATACAGTAATGAAAAAGAGGGAGACAGGAGGGGTCACTTTAGATAGGAACATCAGAGCAGTCTGTTTTGAGGAAGGGATATCTGAGCTGAGGCCTGGCAATTTCAAGAGCATTCCAAGTGAGCGGATGTGAAAAACAAAGGCCTAGAGGCAATAAGAGCTTGTGGTATCTGACCTGGTTCTCAACCTTGGCTGTCCATTACACTAACCTGCCACCCTCCTGGCATATCAATATGTATCACCAACCAGAGAAGTTCACCTGAGCCCTGGTGTCAAGAGTTTTTACTGGAGTTTCATTGTGTAGGCATGATTGATTGAATCATTGACCACAAAATTGAACTCAGCTTCCAGTTCCCTTCCCCTCTCCATCATTCAGGTTGATATCACCCAGCTCAAAGCCCCAATCCTCTAATCACATAGTTGGTCGTTCTGTCATGGTAGGCCTCTATCCTGAGTCATCTTGTTAGCAGAAACTCAGATGTAATCCGAGGGGCCCACCGTGAATGATAAAGACACTCCTACCACTTGGGAAATCCCAACGGTGTAGTGATTCCCTCCCAAGAACTAGAGACAAAGACAATTCTTCGAGGCTAGTTGCTGAGCTGGAGGAGGGGAGGCTTGATGAAGGCTGAGGCTATAAACAGGAGTGTGGTTTTGGATGTGTGAAGTTTGGATCACCTCTTAGACAGCCAAGTGGAGATGTCAGGTAGACAGTTTGCTGACCTGACGGCCTCCCGGGGGAGGTCTGGGCTGCTGATACAAATCTGAGAACCAAGAGCAAGTTAATGGTATTCAAAACCAGTGGACAGGATGAGATCCCTTAGCAAGCTGACAGTAAAAGAGAAAATAAATGATCTAGGCCTAAGCCCCAAAGCAAACCATCATTTGGAATTATTATGACCTACAACTCTGATTTTCCTGCTCTTTCATCTTTATCTGCTCAGGCAGCAAAAAATGAAAGGTTGTCCCAGTTGAGGTAAGTCTCATCTTTTAATATGCATAAACCTCCTCAAAAATCATGTTTTCGAACATGAAGCAAAGCCAGGAGCTTCCCACAGTGATAACAGATTCAAGCTGGGGAGGACACATACTGTTTATTATCTTCTAACACAGACAGTAATATAGAACAAGAAAGAGGCAGAAAGCCAGAACATTTGAAATAACACTCGGGTTATACAAAGACATATTCTTTGCACCAATGTAAAACTATAAAAGGATAAAAATAATGTATTTTTCATTTCAACAGCAGTTTCCCCTTATTTATAATGTTCAGTTTCCCTACAGTAAATGTAACACAAATGATATTGTTTGAATTTTTTAAAAAAAGAAAAGAAAAGCCTCAGACATGGTAGCCCCAACTACTCAGGGGGCTGAGATGGGAAGATCACTTGAGGCCAGGAATTCAAGTCCACCCTCGGCAACATAGGGAGATCTCATCTCTAAAAATAAAAAAGAACTTGTTCATTCCTTATTGCAAACAAAATTTACTTATTCAGCTTCTTTTTTTTTTCTTTTTTTTTTTTCTGAGATGGAGTCTTGCTCTGTCGCCCAGGCTGGAGTGTAGTGGCACCATCTTGGCTCACTGCAACCTCCACCTCCGGGGCTCAAGCAATTCTCCTGCCTCCGCCTTCTGACTAGCTGGTATTATAGGCACGCACCACCATGCCCAGATAATTTTTGTATTTTTCGTAGAGACGGGGTTTCGCCATGTTGGCCAGACTGATCTCAAACTCCTGACCTCAAGTGATCCACCCACCTCAGCCTCCCAAAGTGCTGGAATTACAGGCGTGAGCCACCATGCCCAGCCTACTTGTTCAGATTCTAAGAGTTAATGCAAAACTACCGTAAGTCCAATACAGGAACTATCCTTCAGAGCACTGCCACTTCAGACCAAGATTATTAGGGAGATACTCAATAAGACCTTCATCTACAGCCATCCCAAGGGTAATGATAATATTTAATAATAAAAAGAGCATTTAACATTCATGGAGCTCTTAGGATATGCTAGCCCTCAGCTAAGTGCTTCAGAGACATTATTGTTACCTAATCAGCCAGTTGTTTCAGTTATTCATTTATTCAATTATTTGTTTAAGAGACACTTCAAAAGTACTTACTGGGTCTAGATGTGCCTCACATAGTGTTAGGCACTGACACAAGGCCCCTACCCTCATGGCACTCACATTCTACTGGAGGAGGCAGACACAAGTAAACTTAAATAAACGAGATATTTGCAGACTGAAATAAGTCTTACAAAGTAAATACAGTAATGAAAAAGAGGGAGACAGCAGGGGTCACTTTAGATAGGAACATCAGAGCAGTCTGTTTTGAGGAAGGGATATCTGAGCTGAGGCCTGGCAATTTCAAGAGCATTCCAAGTGAGTGGATGTGAAAAACAAAGGCCTAGAGGCAATAAGAGCTTGTGCCAGGTATTTAATATATTTAATTATTTAATATTTAATATTTAATATTTATTTAACAGATGCATTTAATTTTTATTTAATAATATGCTTGATATGTATTAAGCAATAACACTGAAAAATAGATATTATTTCTATCCCTAATATACAGGTGAGGAAACTAGGGCTTACAGAGATCAAGTAACTTGCTTCTCGACAAGCCACAAGACATTTAACCTAGATAACAGGGCCACCCAGTTAGGAAGCAACAAAGCCACGATACTAACCCAGTTCTGTCTGAAGCTGAAGCAGTAAGAGGCCCAGGAGTTAAAGGAGAGATCGTCACTTAAAATATGTCTGGGATGCATGAGTGCTTCACTGATGGAGTTTTTTCCTGCTAGAAGTAATTTAGTTCAATGTGCAGGTCCTGTGAGGTTCCTGTGCTTTCTCGGCCAGCAGGAGTGAGAAGAGGCAAGATAGTCTTTCCGCAGCACTGAAGTGGCTGCTGGGTGAAGGGAGTTCAACAATGGAGTCAGGCATTCCGTTGTTCAGCTTCAGGTTAATTGACTTTCAGGCTTTTCTTATTTCTCCCCTTTCAATCATTGAGGCTGTCTGGATTAGAGGCACTCTCCCTCCTCTACTCTAGGCCAGAAACTCACCGCAGCTGTCTGTGAATGGGCGAGGGAACTTGCCACCCCAGGTCAGGCCACCGGGATTGTGCCAATTACCTTTTATCTGCCAAGTGGCAAGGTATCAGAATGTCTAGACCTCAGGACACCAGATTATTGATAACAACTATTATTTATTAATCATTTGCTCGTTATTACATATATTATAAATATAATATAGTTCATATTTTTATTATGAATATGAAGTTGTTTATATTTTTATTATAAATATAAAGTTGTTTATATTTTATCATTATATAAAGTTTATATTTTATCATTATATAATATAAAGTGGTTTTTATTATTAAAGTTGTTGCCATTATTATGTTTATAAATTATGTATCACTTACTATAGTAATAAGAGCCATTAATTATTAAGTGCCTTCTATGCATCAGGCATTTAACAAATATTTTTATTTTGTCTTCATAGCACTCAGCATGGAGGATAATATAGTCCCCTATAGAGACTCAGAAGATTTCAAACTTGCCCAAAGTCACACAGTGGCAGAGCCGGGACTGGACCCAGCTGTCTAGGACTCCTAAATGCATGTACTTTGCCATATAAATTCTGCCTCTAATACACTGGATTGCAGTCCCTTAGCTCCAGGCAGAAGTCAGAGGTATCTGTTTATCACGAATGTCAGTGTCTGCTAGACTCAGCCCTATGGAGCTGCAGGTAATAAAAATCTCCCATCTATTTTATGAAACTGAATATATTAACATTATCTGGACAGCCATTACTACTCAGTGCCCTGATACAGCAATAGCCTCAGGAGTTATTGACATGCATGGAGTTCTTTCCCTCCAAGCCAATGGTGCCACACTGATGTGCTTTTGTAAATTTAATTTTTTTTTTTTTGAGAAGGAGTCTTGCTCTGTCGCCCAGGCTGGAGTGCAGTGGTGTGATCTCGGCTCACAGCAAGCTCCACCTCCTGGGTTCACGCCATTCTCCTGCCTCAGCCTCCCAAGCAGCTGGGACTACAGGCGCCCACCACCACACCTGGCTAATTTTTTTGTATTTTTAGTAGAGATAGGGTTTCACCATGTTAGCCAGGATGGTCTTGAGCTCCTGACCTCGTGATCTGCCTGCCTCGGCCTCCCAAAGTGCTGGGATTACAGGCGTAAATTTAATTTTTTAATTCATATGTTTGTTGTTATAATTTTTTCTCTCTCCTACCTCACTATTATGTTGTAAGCTACCACAAATGTTTCACTCATGTCCTTGTGCCTGCTAGGGTGTCTTACTAGGGTGGCACACTGTTGACCTTCGGGCTGGATAGTTCTTTTTGGGTCAGGGGCATCCTGTGCATTATAGAATATTTATCAGCAGCCCTGGCCTCTACCTTCTAGATGTGAGTTGTGACTCTCCTTTCCTCCCCTCCTCCCCAGGCATGCCTATCAAAGATATCTCTGGACATTGCCAAATGTCCCCTATTGGGGAGGGGCAAAATCACCCCCATTTAAGAACAATTGTTCTAGGTGAGTACACACCCACACAAATGCACACAGACACATTTCTTTTTTTTATATATACTTTAAGTTCTAGGGCACATGTGCACAACTTCATGAAGGTTTGTTACATATGTACACATGTACCATGTTGGTGTGCTGCACCCATTAACTCATCATTTACATTAGGTATATCTCCTAATGCTATCCCTCCCCCCACCCCTCGCCCCACAACAGGCCCTGGTGTGTAATGTTCCCCACCCTGTGTCCAAGTGTTCTCATTGCTCAGTTCCCACTTGTGAGTGAGAACATGCAATGTTTGGTTTTCTGTCCTTGGCAATAGTTTGCTGAGAATGATGGTTTCCAGCTTCATCCATGTCCCTACAAAGGACATGAACTCATCTTTTTTGTGGCTGCATAGTATTCCATGGTGTATATGTGCCACATTTTCTTAATCCAGTCTATCATTGATGGACATTTGGGTTGGTTCCAAGTCTTTGCTATTGTGAATAGTGCCCCAGTAAACATACGTGTTCTTGTGTCTTTATAGCAGCATGATTTATAATCCTTTGGGTATATATGCAGTAATGGGATGGCTGGGTCAAATGGTATTTCTAGTTCTAGATCCCTGAGGAATCGCCACACTGTCTTCCACAATGGTTGAACTAGTTTACAGTCCCGCCAACAGAGTAAGAGTGTTCCTATTTCTCCACATCCTCTCCAGCACCTGTTGTTTCCTGACTTTTTAATGATCTCCATTCTAACTGGTGTGAGAAGGTATCTCATTGTGGTTTTGATTTGCATTTCTCTGATGGCCAGTGATGATGAGCATTTTTTCATGCACACAGACACATTTCTAATATGCTTCATCTTATAGTGCTGCTCAATGGAGGAAAGAGCTAGCCAGGCTTATCAGACAAAAACCATAAGAAAAGAAATAGAAAATAAGCTTGGCATGATATTTTGAGGAAATCTCACAGAAGCCTTCATAAGTTTCAGCCCAGAATGTCTGTGACGTATTCCTGTTGCTCAGAAGCCTATTTTATTTTCTATACGTCTGTACTTCTGAAGAGGGAAAGTCCTCAGATAAGTGACAATATAAAACAAAATTTACTACCTCTGTCACAATGGTGACCTCTTGTGTTCCTATCATGTCACTCAAATAGCCAGTCTGTGAAGCAAAATATTACCTACGAATCTCCACTTTTCCTACAACAGATACATTCTACAACATTTCCATTCTACTTGAATCAATACTTCTGTTAATAAAAATATATAGGTACTGGTTAAAATATTACTGTAAAGTTGATTCCTTCTCATGTTTTCCATCCCATGAGAGTACGTGAGATAATACTGCATCGATTCTTCTTTGCACAGATACCTTTACCTATTCAAATTCTGACTTTTGAATAGACTTGCCCGGAGAATGTCTGTGGGGCAAACAGTGTGATGGTCTCCATCATTTAGAACTTGCTGCCAATGTGCGTGTTCAGCTACTGATAGCAGCATGCTGGAAGAATTTATTCCTGTCTCATAAGAACTTGGTCGATTTTTTTCTTGCTCTTAAGATATCATCTTGTCAAAAAAATGAAACCACTCAGAGTCATTCATACACGCAGTTGTTTGCATTATTTGGTCATCCAAGGTTGCTGATTGGGAAAAAAAAAAATCCTTATCAATGGTACAGATGGAATTGCTGGGTCATAGGATGCCTGCATTTTCAACTCTAAGATATGATGCCAATGTGTTCTCTCAATGGCTAAACCAATTAAAAATTCCACCAGCGGCATATTAAAAGTATACCTACTTCTCACACAAATGGGTGTCCAATTACACTAACAATATTTGGAAACATATATTACATTTGCATTACTACAATCCATTGAGGAATTTTGCCTTTTTAAAGAATTTGATGACAGATAGATATGCTTCTGCCTGCTCTCTGACCAACCTGCTGAGGAGATACTGAATCTGGAGATAGTTTGCTTGTGCAAATACAAACAGGAAGCTCCAGAACACCTGATCTGAATCTCAACCTTCTCTCTGAGTGGACTCCAAATGACCTCTCTTTCTTGCCATTTTCACTGCTGAAGTTGGAAAGTGACTTTGAGGACATTAAAAATTACATTTTTCCAGATTCGTTGATTTGAGTCATGAGTATACCCGTGTAGAAACGATTGGCTGACCATCAGAGATAAGGGATCCCTTCCACCGTGCACAGTCGTTGTGGGAAGGGGCTGCCCAGCCCCATTTCTAGGCAGGACTAGCTCTCACCAAGAAAATGATGCTGGGCTCTTGTCTCCTGCAGGTCAAAATGACTAAGAAACATACGTGTCTTCCACACAGTCGCTCTCCCTGACCCATCTGCTGAATGAAAATAACTCTGGGGACTGAGCAGAGGGCAGAGCCACAGGATGGAAGGCTCCTGGGCTCTGAGTAGCCATACTGAACACTTCCCAACCAGTATGGACCAGGAAACTAAGAGAGAAATATGTTTGTTCGTGTTAATCCACTGAGAAGCGGTGTTAATCTGCTACAGCAGCTAACATCACCCAATTAATACAGAAAACATATGCAGCTAAAATAGACTTGAATATATATTTGGAAAAATTTGAATTCTTCCCTTCCATAAAGAAGTATACATATTTGCAGTTCCCAAGTTCATAGATGCAGGATCCAAGGGTCAAGTGTCTTCAAAAGCCAGCAGCTTTGAATTTGCTCTTAAACCCTCTTGGACGTAGGCTTCTGAGCCATAAAGGCAGTAAAGTCACTGGCCCAGTGCTCAGTACCAGTTGGTATTCATTAAACGTCAATTTCCCTCATGTCCTCAGATTTTAATCTCTAACTGAATAGAGAGATGCTGCTCAGACACTCTACATTGTGGAGGCATAATCAAATATAAACCACCTGATCAAAAGTAAAAACAAAAAAAGGAAGCCTACATGAAAAGAAAGCACAGAAATCTTTCTTGGCCACAAGTACATAGAAACACCATCTGCTCTTGCCTGATTCTGCTGTTGTCTTTAGTGTATGGTTACTGTTAGACCTTGATACTGGTGTTTTGTTTTGTTTTGTTTTGTTTTGTTTTGTTTTGTTTTGTTTTGTGTTTTGTTTTGTTTTGTTTTGTTTTGTTTTGTTTTGTTTTGTTTTGTTTTGTTTGAGACAGGGTCTTGCCTGTCACTCAGGCTAGAGTGCAGTGGCACAATCTCGGCTCACTGCAGCCTCAACATCCCAGGCTTCAAGCGATCCTCCTGCCTCAGCCTCCTGAGTAGCTGAGATTACAGGCACACCCTACCATGCCCAGCTAGTTTTTTTTATTTTTTGTAGAGATGGAGTCCCACTGTGTTGCCCAGGCTGGTCTCAGACTTCTGGGCTCAAGCAACCCTCCCACCTCAGCCTCCCAATGTGCTGGGATTACAGGCGTGAGCCACTATGCCTGTTCCTTGAAATTGTTTTGATCTCTTCAGAAATCACTTTAAGGAAGCAAAGGCCAGCTCACAGTATGCTTTTATATTATCTTATCAACTTTGTTTTGTGCTCATTTAAAAGATAATTTTGTCCCAGCTACTATGGAGGCTGAGGTAGGAGAATTACTTGAACCTAAGAGGAGGAGTTTGCAGTGAGCCGAGATCGTGCCACTGCACTTCATCCAGCCTGGGTAACACAGTAAGACTGCAGAAAGAAGGAAAAGAAAGGAAAGGGAAGGGAAGGGAAGGACAAGGAAGGGAAGGGACAGATAGGGAAGAGAAGTGGAGGCGAGGGGAGGAGAGGAGAGGGGAAGAAAGAGGAGAAGAGAAAGAAAGGAAAGAAAGAAAGACAAATGAAAGAAAGAAAGAGAGAGAGAAGGGAGGGAGGGAGAGAGAAAGAGAAGGAAGGAAGGAAGGAAGGAGAAAGGAAAGAAAGAAAGAAAGAGAGAAAGAAAGAAAAAGAAAGAAAGAAAGAAAGAAAAGAAAGAAAGAAAGAAAGAAAGAAAGAAAGAAAGAAAGAAAGAAAGAAAGAAAGGGAAAATTTTTAAAAATTTGATTCTGGATCATATATCACTAGAAAAAAAATTTTGATGATTTTTCAATTTTTCCAAAAGCAATACTGATAAAGACCCCACATTATCCCCCTACTTTTTTCTTTCAGTTGAAGCCTCTATTTCCAACCAACTTGCTGGCAGAATAGGGTGGTTTTTTTAAATCTTTATCATGTTTTCCTATATGTAAAATTAATTCATACGTTTTGTAAAAGTACATTAAATTCAGACAATAGAGAAGTGCAAAAGAAAAAACAGGGAAATGGGATCATGTTATACATCTAGTTTGCCAATTTGTTTTCCCGATTAAACCATTTATCTTGGGTATCTCTTCATGCCCCTCCTTCCCATGGCCCCTCCTTCTCAATGCATTTAAAGTCCTGAGATTCGGTTAAGAGGTAAAAGTGGACGAGTGATGTTCACACCAACATTCCTTCAGCACTGACAGCTAATTCCAGCCCAGATCTCATGAGTGTGGGCAGAAACACGCAGGTCCAAGGAACTCATCTAGGCAGAGATGTGCCCAGGAAGGTGTGAGTTTTCCAAGCTTTATTCAGAGCTGGTTCCCTACAAGGGCGTCTTTGTGGCAGGAACCTGCAAGTGAATACTGCCAGAGAGAAGGATGCTAATTACTTGAGTATGACGGTAGCTGTCTGCATGGAGAGAAATCACTTATCATGGAGCTTCTGGATGTGTCAACTCAAAGCTCAGAGCAATTAAACAAGGAAGCGGGACTGAGTCTCAGACACGGGCGGGTACACCAGAGTGAGGATCCCTCCTGCACACACAATAGGCTTGCAGGTCTGTTTCCATCACAAGCCGTACTTAAATAAAAGTGATCTCTCCACAAGGCTGAGATGGGCTATAGCAGCTGCTGCCGGATCTCTATATTCCACGGAGGTGCCTGCTTGGTTCCCTAAGGTCCCTGGGCATTGTACCGGGAGGATGGCACCCAATGGCAAGATTGCCTGTTTCAACAGTGCCATCGTGTGTTACGACAAGCAACAACAGCCAAAACTCCGGGACACCCTTGTCTTCTGGTTTTCTCTGCTGGAGGAGACAGCATCCAAGAATCAAGGAATATCCCTGAGGGAGGAGAGATGTTGGAGTTATCACAGAACAAAGGATAGCAGGGGAAAAAATACATTCTCACTACAAATGGTATGGGATAATAAAGTGAGCTAAGTTAAATATTAAGATAAATATGCGTCTCAAGGTGATGAATATTAAGAATAAAAGGAGCCATCTTTTGTTATGTGCTCTCTATGACTCAGGCATATGAGATGCCTTGCTCGTTGACTCTTCGCAGCAGAACTGATTAGGCATTTATTTATTTTCCTTATTTGAGGAAACTGAAGATCAGAAACATTAAGGAACTTGCCCAAGTTCCACTTGCCAAGCCATGGTAAAGTGGCTGCTCAAATGTAAAACTGTCTACTCCCAAATCCATGTTCTTTTCATGATTCCAGAGAATATGGGGGAAATAAAAGAACCAATGTCTGCAGAAGGGAAGGGTCCCTTGTTACCCTCTCTGACCCATGCAGGTGTGGAGGGGTCAGGAAAGATCTGAGCTTCCTCAAACCCAAGGATAGCATTCCTACCAATTGAGAATTCCAGGTTCCAACATCACCATCTCCAGCCTAAACCTTACAAAATATATACTCATTTTCATCTCCAATTTTTTATTGTATGTGGTAAAAAAAATTATGGCAAAGTGTGTCCATCGAGAATATCCTTCTTGTTAAATGTCACACTGATTTCCTGGGCATAATGCCCATCTTGGTTTAATTGATCTTTACCAATGAAGACAGAGCTTTGTAAAGTACAGTTGTTACATTAAATTGATGTGACCTATCCATCTGCTACTAGCACAAATGTTTGTGACAGTAGAAAGAGTTGTCAGAGAGAAAACATCCCAGGGTTTTATCACCGCCGCTAACAACCCAACATAACTCAATGCGAATAAGTCTCATCCTGCCATTCTGTCTTACTGCTGCTAATATTTTGGTCCCCAGGAGCTTTGATGGGACTAAGGGTATACTAATCTGGGATGATTTGGTTGCAAGGAAGGAAAACACACTAAACTAGTTAATGGGAAGTTGTGGGTTTGCTCTGAAAGAATCTTTTGTCAATTTTCCTGCATGGAAACCTTATAGACTTAGAAAGCACCAGGTGTCCAAACATTCTGTTACAAAACAAAATGTTAATTAAATCAGACATCTCTGTGTAAAAGCTAAGATGTAGCTGACAAAAATCAGCTGTTGGAATTTCCTGATGGAAATCAGATGTTGGAATTTCCTGATGAAATAGGGAAAGTGGTGAGTGGAAGTGGAAGGAAGACAAGTAAAAATAAACTTATGATACAAAATGGGGAGAAAAGAGATACCATCAAGAATTAATGGAGTGAGAAAGGTCAAACTGGTAACAACTGAGGAACAAAAATGATGATATAACTGGAGAAGGAAGAGGGGGACTGGGAAGGTAGATTGTATTATGTATTGGTTAGCTACTGCTGCATAACAAACTACCCAAAAACTCAGTGGCTTGAAACAACAATCATTTATGATTGTTCACCCATCTGCAGACATACTATAATTCAACTGATGTACGCTGGGTCTGGCCAGATTGCTTTGCTTCCGTATACGAGTCCATAAGTCACTGGGATGGTGTTTTCCTACATTTTCTATCCTTCTCCCAAGACCAGCAGGCTAGCCAGATGATGACAGAGGTACAACACAACAGACCCTACTGCACAAGCACTTTTCTTTTTTTTTTTTTTTTTTTTTGAGACAGGGTCTCGCTCTGTCACACAGTTGCCCAGGCTGGAGTACAGTGGCACAATCATGGCTCACTGCAACCTCTGCCTTTCGGATCCAGGTGATTCTCCTGCCTCAGACTCCCAAATGGCTGGGATTACAGGCATGTGCCACCACACCCAGCTAATTTTTACATGTTTAGTAGAGACAGGGTTTCACCATGTTGGCCAGGCTGGTCTTGAATTCCTTGTCTCAAGTGATCCACCTACCTTGGCCTTCCAAAGTGCTAGGATTACAGGCATGAGCCACTGCACCTGGCCCACAAGCACTTTTCTAACCCCTACTTACATCATACCTGAGAACATCCCATTATCCAAAGCATATCACATGGCTAAGCCCAAAGTCAAAATCTGGGCATATGCAAGTGGGCAGGGCTGCAAAGTGACATGGCAATGGGCCTGGGGATAGGGAGGGGTGAAGGCTTGGAACCAATTGGAGCAGGAAAGGTGGGTGGTGGTACAGGTGAACTAAATTCTCATCAACCACAGCAGAAACCAGTAGATAAAGCCCTACAGGGTTGGTGGTGTAGTGGTACAACTTTACTACTTAGAGAAGCTGATTAACACTCAGAGTCAGAGGACTAAAAATTGAAACAGAGGTGTTTCCTTCTGAAGAGCAGTACTAAGACTAGGAGGGGGAAGTTAAGGTTTATAAACCTTTTATTTGTTTGATTTTTTTAACTGTATATAATTATTAAAATTTGGTGATTTTTTTTTTGTTTTTGTTTCTGTTTTTGTTTTTGTTTTTAGACAGAGTTTCACTCTTGCCCAGGCTGGAGTGCAGTGGCACGGTCTTGGCTCACTGCAACCTCCACCTCCTGGGTTCAAGCGATTCTCCTTACCTCAGCATCCCGATTAGCTGGGATTACAGGCATGCACCATCATACCTGGCTAATTTTTGTATTTTTAGTAGAGACAGGGTTTCACCATGTTGGCCAGTCTGGTCTTGAAGTCCTGGCCTCAAGTCATCTGCCTGCCTCAGCCTCCCAAAGTGCTGGGATTATAGGGGTGAACAACCGCGCCTGGCCATTAAAGATGTTGTTTAAATTAATTTAAAATTTTAAAACAGATACTGTTCACTATGTACAATACAGCAGATCAAAGACAAAGCACAATCTTCTTCCTCAAGCGGTTCACTGTCTCATGAGGAAGATGGACTCTAAACCAAAGCAGCAACACTGCGCCAGAAGAGAAGACAGTGGACCCGCAGTGAAAAGGAGACAGGCACTCAGTCACTAGGGATTGGTCAGGGAAGACAACAGAGGCAGGGACATTTGAACTGAGTCTTACAGTCCAGGAGTCTGAGAACAAACTCTTTATCCTGCCCAAAATCTTTAGAAACGGAGAACCATTTGTTTAAGCCTATAGCTATCCTAGAAAGGAAAAAGGAGTGCCCTTGGTGGGTGAGTGTATTAGTCGGTTCTCACACTGTAACAAAGAAATAACTGAGTCTGGGTAATTTATAAAGAAAAGAGGTTTAATTGGTTCATGGTTCTGCAGGCTGTACAGGAAGCATACTGGCTTCTGTTTCTGGGAAGGCTTCAGGAAGCTTCCAATCATGGCGGAAGGTGAAGGGAGACAGAGGCACTTCAAACAGCCAGAGCAGGAAGAACAGAGATGGGGTGGGAGGTGGGGGTGCTACATACTTTTAAACCACCAGATCTCGTGAGAACTCTATCACGAATACAGCACCAAAAGGTGGTGCTAAACCATTTATGGTACAAAATGGGGAGAGAAGTGATAGCATCAATAATTAATGGAATGGGAAAGGTTAAACTGGTAACAACTGAGGAACAAAAATGGTGATATAACTGGAGAAGAAGTGATATAACTGGATATAACCCACCTGCGTGATCCAATCACCTCCCACCAGGCCCCGCCTCTAACAATGGGGATTACAATTTGGCATGAGATTTGTGCAGGAACATTAAGTCCAAACCACATCAGTAGGTAACTATGGTAAGTAGCCAAAATGCAAGGGGTATTCAAATGAGGAAGACACCCACAGCCTGAAATGTACTCAGAAAGCTGCTGCAGCACTTATGGGCATGTACCCCAAAGAATGGAAAGCAGGAATTCAGAGAGATACTTGTACACCTATGTTCATAGCAGCCTTACAATAGCCCACAGGAGAGAAGAAAACTAAGTGTCCACCAACAGAAGAATGGATAAACCAAACGTGGTACATGCATACAATGGAATATTATTCAACTTAAAAAAGAAGGAAATCCTGGCACAGGCTACAACATGGATGAGCCTTCAAGACATGATGCTAAGTGAAATAAGCCAGTAACAAAAGGACAAATGCTGTGTGATTTCACTTACATGAAACACCTAGAGTAGTCGAATTCATAAGACAGAAAGTAGAAGGTGGTTTCCAGAGGCCTGGAGAGGGGAACGGGGAGTTATCGTTTAATGGGAATGGAGTTTCAGTTGAGGAAGACGAAAACGTTCCAGAGATGAACGACGGTAATGGTAGCACAACAATGTCAATGTACTTAATACTACTGAACTGTATACTTTAAAATGGTTAAAATGGCAAATTTTATGTTATATTTATCCTGCCACAATATTAAAAAAAAAAAAAGGTGGGGAGTAGAAGCAAGCTATGAGGAAGCTGGGCGAGAGCTGTGGGGAGCTGGCAGCTGGGGGGCATGGCATGGGAGCAGGAGGACACCGAGGACATCTGTTCTCAGGGGATAAGGTGGAGCTTCCCAGGAGTGGCCCTGGACAAGTCAAAGCGCACCTCCTGCTGAGTCAGGGCAGAGTGGGCTGCTCAGTGGGAGAGGCAGGACAGTACAGCAAGATCCCATTCATATAAGGGAGATAAAACACTAAACAAGACTCGATGCTCCCACAGGAACACTCATATTTCCTAGAAGATCTGGAAGCACACTCCTGACTGTGGTTGTCATTGAGAAAAAGCTTGGAACTTGTAGTAAAGGAAAAGTTTAGCATTACCTGAATGTTTGATTTTTTTTAACACCAAGACTATATTTGGGTATTCATATCAAAATAACTTAAGTTGAAATGAGACAAGTCGGCTAGGTGCGGTGGCTCACACCTGTAATCCCAGTGCTTTGGGAGGCCAAGGCAGGAGGATTCCGTGGGCAACATAGCAAGACCTCGTCTCTACAAAAATAAAAAATAATCAGCCAGAGCTGTGATCTCACCACTGCACTCCAGCCTGGGTGACAGAGTGAGACCCTGTCTCCAAAAAAAAAAAAAAAAAAGAGAGAGAGAGAGAGGTAGAAAGAGAAAAGGATGGTGCAATAGTTTCTTAGTCTTAACCAGACTCATTAACAAAAATAGTAGGGTCTATTTTGTTTGACAACATCCACCAAAGGTTCAAGTTCTATTAGTTTTCATATACTTAAAAAAATTCCTGCAGAAACATCCCCTTGACACATCTTTGGGGAACATGGAACGTGGAGAATTGTTTCTGTTGCTCTCCCCTGCCCCACCCCACCCCACCCTACCCCACCGCATGCCAACATTCTACATCTCTGCACATCAGGGAGCCACTGGCCTTGTCAGCCTTCACACTAGGCCCACCCTGTCCCTGCTGCAGATCAGCAGCCAGTCTCCGCCTGTTGGAACTGTCTCTTGCTGTGTTTGAGATGTTAAGATGTTGTGAGAAAAGTGTGGAACTAGGAGTCAAGGAAGCTTCAGTCCTGGCTCGGCCACTTACTTATTGTTCAAAGTTGGCTTTTTATTTAAATCTCTGTGTTTCTGTTTTCTTGCTTAGAAATTGTTACAATCTGTGGCTATCATAAAGTTGATAGGAGAATACAGATATTTAAGATAGTCTGCATAGGCCAGGCATAGTGGCTCACGCCTGTAATCTCAGCACTTTGGGGAGCTGAGGTGGGAGGATCTCTTGAGCCCAGGAGACCAAGGCTACACTGAGCCGTGTGTTTGCCACTACACTCCAGCCTGGAGCCTGGATAACAGAGCCAGACCTTATCTCAAAAAAAAGAAAAGAGACATTTTGTCTTTGGGAAATAAATACTGAAGATTAGCTTCAAATGGACAGTGGTATGGATGTGACACTTGCTTCTCCGACTAAGTTGTAAACTTATCCAAGGCATTGTCCACTGTGGCTCCCACAAGTTTTTAGGCTCGTCTTCCTTGGTGATCTTGCTTTGACGTGCTATGAAAGGCTGTCCCCGCAGATGGCGGAAGAGAACTGAGTCGGGAAAAACCAGGCTGGGTATTTCAGCATGCACTGTGAACTGGGTAAAGCTTCTGCACCTTAACGTCCCTGCTGTAGTAGCTCTACACATTGACTTCACAATCGCTACTGAACTTCCTTAATAAAGGTGGGTCGGCTAAGGCATGAGGGTTACCACTCGATCCAAACACCATGTCACTGAGACTCACTTAGGAAGAACATTCATTTCCTGAGTACTTCCGTAGTGCTGGAAACAGGGATGAATACAAAATAGTCCCTGTCCCCCCAGAGTTCACAGTCCAGCTGAGATCAAATGAGGACAGAACAATTTGCATTTTGCCAGGCCATCCTATAACGACAATAATTTCCTGAATGTTTTCAGGTTGCCTGCTTTAGCCGTATGTTCTACACTGCCCGCTTCTCTCCAGCCCCAGTCTCAAGCTTAACTCATCATCTCTGGCCTGGGCCACAGCAACAACCTCCTAAGGGAGCTGCCTCTGCTCTTATCCACCTCCAGTTTATTCTCACTGTATAGACAAGGTAATCTTTTAAAAATGCAAATGCAGTTACACTGTGCACCACCTACTCAAAAGATCTAATGGCTTTGTATTGACCTCATAGTAATACCCCTACCCTTAATCTTACTTACAAAGCTTTTTGTGATCCGATCCCTGTTTTTCTTCTTCTAACTTTTCTGACCCTCTCCTCTTGCAATCAACTCAACAGACTGACTTTCAGTTTCCCAAATGATTTTTATCCCCTACCAGATTTGCCCAAATTGCTTTTCTCTCTACCTAGAATGCCTTAAAACTAAAACTTACTCCCTCCCATCTACCCATCCTCCTTAACTTGGCTAACTAGTATTTATTCTTCAGCTCTCAGGTTAGATGTCCTTTCTTTTGGGAAACTATCCCTGACAGTACAAGCCTGGGCGTCATAACTCTCTTGGGTACTCCAGAGCACCCTCTGCTTCCATTCCCCTCGCATTTACCGTATTTCTTCGTAATGGGTTTGCATGTCTTCCCCGTCTACTGTAAGCTCCTGGCACATGAGGACTTCCTCTTGCACAACAATGTATCCCCATTTCTTGACACAGATCTTGGTACAGAGCGGCACTCGATCAAAACTTATTGAGTAAATGAATAAATAAATCATAAAACACAATTGATACCATCCAAGAAGTCATAAAATTCTTGGGGTACAAGATCTTAGGAGAGTAGATCATTCTGTGTGTATCAGCCATATCCCTTTTTTTTTTTTTTTTTTTTGAAATGGAGTCTCACTTTGTCACCCAGGCTGGAGTGCAGTGGCACAATCTTAGCTCACTGCAACCTCCGCCTCCTGGGTTTAAGCGATTCTCCTGACTCAACCTCCCAAGTAACTGGGACTACAGGTGCCCACCACCAAGCCCGGCTAACTTTTATATTTTTAGTAGAGATGGGGTTTCACCATGTTGGCCAGGCTGGTCTTGAACTCCTGACCTCAGGTGCTCCACTGGCCTCAGCCTCCCAAAGTGCTGGGATTACAGGTGTGAGCCACCATGGCTGGCCAGCCATATCCCTTTTCATGAAGATGGTGTCAACCATGTGTTCTCGAGTCAAGTTGTGACCAGGCGCAGTGGCTCACACCTGTAACCTCAGCACTTTGGAAGACCAAGGCAGGAGGATTGCTTGATATCAGGAGTTCAAGACCAGCCTGGGCAACACAGGGAGATCCCATCTCTACAAAAATAATTTAAAATACTGGCTGGGCATGGTGGTGCACACCTGTGGGGTCCCAGCTACTCAGGAAGTTGAGGCAGGAGAATCATCTGAGCCCAGAAGGTCGAGGCTGCAGTGAGCCATGATTGCGCCACTGCACTCCAGCCTGGGCAACAAGAGCAAAACTCCGTCAAAAAAAAAAAAAAGGGAAAAGGGATACCAAAAAGAGAATGAAGTATGGAAAACATTTGTATAATGTCAATGTGAGGGAAGCCATCCTAAGTTTAACATGGAAATCAGAAACCATAAAGGAAAGATTGGAAACGCAATCACAAAAAGATTTGTTTATGACGCAAAAATCTCAGAAACAAAATTCATAAGCAAATGATAAATCGGGAGCATTCAATGTATGTCAGACAGAGGGTTAATATCAGTACAAATCAATAGGAAAAAGACATCTTCCTAATAGGAATGGGCACAGGGCATGGATATGTAACTTAAAAATAAGTAGAAATGACCAGTAAATATATGAAACCATTCATAACCATGATAGTAATAAAAGAATGTGGCCAGCTGCAGTGGCTCATGCCTGTAGTCTTAGCACTTTGGGAGGCTGAGGTGGGAGGATCACTTGAAGCCAGGAGTCTAATGCCAGCTTGGGCAGCAAAGCAAAACCCCATATCCACAAACAAAAAAAAATTTTTTTTGAGACAGTCTCACTCTGTTGCCCAGGCTGGAGTGCAGTGGCACAATCATGGCTCACTGCAACCTTTGCCTCCCAGGCTCAAGTGATTCTCCTGCCTCGGCCTCCCAAGTATCTGGGACTGCAGATGCATGCCATCATGCCAAGCTAATTTTTGTATTTTTAGTAGAAATGGGGTTTTGCCATATTGCCCATGCTGGTCTTGAACTCCTGGAATCAAGCAAGCCACCCATCCCCTCCTCCCTTGGCCTCCCAAAGTGTTGGGATTACAGGTGTAAGCCACTGTGCCCAGCCCTCCAAAAAAAAAAATTAATTAGCTGGGCGTGGTGTTGCATACCTGTAGTCCCAGCTACTCCTGAGGCTGAGGAAGGAGGATGGCTTGAGTCCAGGCTGCAGTGAGCCGAGATCGCACCACTGTACTCCAGCCTGGGTGACAGAGTGAGACCCTGTCTTAAAAAGAAAGAGAAGAGGAAGAAAAGGGAAAAGAGGAGAAGAAGGAGGAGGAGGAGGAGGAGAAGCAGAAAGAGGAGGAGAAGGAGGAAGAGCAGTAGGAGGAGAAGGAGGAAGAGGAGGAGGAGGAAAAAGGAGGAGGAGGAAGAGGAGGAGATGCAACTAAAACCATAAGAGGAAGAGGAGGAGGAAGAGGAGGATGAAGGGAGGAGAAGTGGGGGGAGGAGGGGAGGGGGGAAGGAGGAGGAGAGGAGAAAATGCAACATGAGGAAATGCAACTAAAACCACAGGAGGAAGGAGGAGGAGGAGGGAGGAAGGCGGAGAAGGAAATCCAACTAAAACCACAGGAGGAGGAAGAAGGAGGAGGAGGATGAAGAAATGCAACTAAAACCACAGGAGGAGGAAGGAGGAGGAAGGAGGAGGAGGGAGGAGGAGAAGAATAAGAAATGCAACTAAAACCACAGGAGAAGGAAGAAGGAGGAGGAGGATGAAGAAATGCAACTAAAACCACAAGAGGAGGAAGGAGGAGGAGGAGGGAGGAGGTGAAGAATAAGAAATGCAACTAAAACCACAAGATACCTCTTTTTGCCTGCTGGATTGGCAGAGAGCAGAAAGATATGGTAATAATGACAGCTGGACAGGAGAGAGTTTAAGTAAACAGGCACTCATCCACTGCTGGGGCTATAAATTGGAACAACTGTTCTGTAGGGCCACAGCCCTAAAAATGTCCCACCTGTTTGCACCAGAAATTTTATTTCTAGAAATGGATCCTGAAGAAATAATCCGATGTGCAAAATGAATGCGTCAATATGCATTGCAGTGGCACTCGTACATGGAATATGGAAATTGCCTAAATGTTCACCCATGAATCCAAACAACTTTTCTTTTGCTCACCCATCAGTCACCTAAGTCCTTCAGGCAAGTGTTAAAAAACAAAGCACCTGGAATTTAGCCTAAGGAGCCCACCCCAGCCTTTCCCAGGCTTAAGCCTCGCTTTGCCCCGTTGTGCTGCACAGGCAGGGCCAGACTGAGCTCTTTGCAGTGGAGCAGAGTGTCCCATCCAGGGCCGGAGAAGTGGGCAGCTGCTGAGGATGTAACTTGTGATTTGTTTCTTGGTATCCAGGAGGAATAGAAAGCATTTTCTGTCTCCCTAGGGGCCTGTTTTTTTCTCTAAAATCTGGCTTCTCACCACTCTTGGGCCCTCAGAGCCTGACATGGTTGGCTCCACCCCTCACCTCCTCACCACCTAGGAAGCCTCTTCTAAGTTCCAGCCACTCAAGCCTTCTTTCAGCTCTTCAAACTCACCATGCCTCCTCTGGCCACGCAGTCTTTGCAAATGCTATTCCCTTTGCCCCAAACACTGCTCCCTTCCTCTCCTGCCTGGTTATTTCTGAGCTTGAATGTTTCTGTCTCAGGAAGCTCTTCCTTGGCCTAAGTTTTTATAGACTCCCTTGTGCTCTGCATTCCATTTGCAATTTTACATTAATTTATGCAACTGTTTGGTTTCCATCTCTCTCTCCCAAGATTCTTAGCACCATGTGGCAGGAACATGTGTCAGTTGTAGCCCCAGTGTCCTCATGGTGTGTGATGCATGGCCCCAGCCTGGGGTGACACAGCCGAAAGGCACGGAGTGGTGCTGGCCTGAGTTCCTCCACCACCTTCCTCAGTCCTCCTGCTCTCCAAACCCAGGGGCAGGTCTACCTTTGTCTCTGTCCACTCTGAACTCTGGGATCCCAGGAATTGAGTTCTGTATTCACCTGTGATCAACATGTTCCTCTCTGACCCTCATCTCCTCAACTGTAGTTTGGAAAGAATAGTAACCACCTCACATGGCCGTGGTGACAATTAAATGAGTTAATATGTTAAGGGCTTATCATGGTGCCTGGCACGTAGTAAGCACTCAATTAATGTTATCTGTTAGTATTGCTGTTGCTGTTATTGTTATCACAAAGCGAGAACAAACAACAGAGTATGGCTGGCAATGTGGGGACATGGGGTAATGCAGTGGTATATGTTATGAGTTGAACAGTGGCCCCCAAAAAGATATGTCCATTTCCTAACCCCAATACCCTGTGAATCTGGCGTTATTGTAGACGTAATCAAGGATCTCAAGATGAGATCATCTGAGCGGGGCCTGAATCCAGTAAGTATCTTTCTAGGAGACAGAAAAAAAGACCTCCTGAAGACAGAGGCAGAAGCGGGAGCGATGCAGCTGTGAGCCAAGGAATGTCTGAGGCCTGCAGGAACTGGAAGAGGCAAGGAGGGACTCTGCCATAGAGCATTTCGAGGAAATGTGGCCCTACCAGCGCCTTGATGTCAGACTTCTGGCCTCTAGAACTGTGAGCAAATTTCTGGCATTTTAAGCAAACCAGTTGTTTCAATTTGTTACTGCAGCCACAGGAAAGCCACCTTCAGAGCAAAATGTTGCTGGCTAAAAATATCCCTGGACCAGGACAGTTGACCCATTAGCAGCACCTTAGGGAAGGGAGGAGGGCAGGGGGTAGTGGCCCAGCACTGCCTTGTGTTGGTGCTACAGGGGAGCTCAGGCCTGAGGACCTTCTGGGGGTCAGGCGCTGGAGGTGCCCTCTTCACTGTGGAGGCCTCAGCAAGTTCCTTCCCCTCTGTAGGCCTCACCCCCACCCCCCACTCGGTGTTTTGCATGTCTCTGTGAGTCTCAGGGATAAAACACCCCCATGTGACCAAATCCTCTGAGGTCAGGTCTGGCAAAGCCAGGAGCAGCCTCTGGGGTGAAGAAGATGCTCACCCGCTGCTCCCTGAGCTGCCCAGGACTTCAGGGCCCAGATCTCCGGAGCTAACGGCTAACGGCTAATGCAGCCAGAAAATGAGCCCTCACTCTGCGTTCCCCTCTCCCCAGATGGACTTGAGGAGAATGGGATCTAGTGGCATCCTTTCTATGGGGTATTTCCAAAGCTTCCCTGCGGTCAGCTGAGGGGCACCAGAAGGAAGTATGTGTCTGGGCAATAGGCCCTATCTGTTGCCAGGCAAGCCTAAGGGGGTCCATGGAGGGCTTTGTGTCCAGGGCCTCTGGGTGGCAACACCAGCAGGGCCAGCAGTTTCTGAAGGGGCTGCCCTCCCACACCTCCTCATTCCCACTCTAACCACATGTGTTAGAGACCAGGGTTCTAGCTCATTCTGTCCAAAGTTATGTGCCGTCTTATGGATGAGGGTCCCTGACTCATTTTAGGCCTTAACATCCCCATCCTGAGGCATGGGAGGTGGACTCAGCTAATCAATTCCAGGGCCCTCTGTGGCTCTGACCCTCTAATGCCATAGCAGCAGTCCCCTGACCTGGGCATGTGTGTGGCTGGGGCTGGGGAGGCAGGAGCAGCTGCTTGAGTGACACCAAGAACAACTTTGTGAACATGGACACGCCAGCTGAAAGGAAACCCAGTCTCATTAAGTCCAGTGCTCTCATTATACAGCCAGAAAACCGAGGCCTGGAGAGAGGAGGGACTAAGGTTATACTTTGATCACCCGCTAAGCTGAGCCGGGAACCCAGGCTCCCTGTCCGCCCCTGGGAAGTGTGTGTTTACAATGCGCATGCTTGGGATAAGGCTGCCCTGTGTGTGGGTTGAAGGGTTGCCGTGAGCCTATCCATGCAATAGTCCGTGCCTGACAGTGCTGGGTGTCCATTTGGGTTCACCCTGTGGGGACTATGTTTAACCTGATGGTTAAACCTTGAGTGCTGAGGAGGAGGAAGAGGAGGAAGAGGAACAGGAGGGGTGGGCGAGGAGGGAGTTCGCAGGTGAGCAGGATCAGGAAAGGACCCCAGAGGACTGTTCCTCAGTAGATGGGCAAGCTCTGTTCTCTTGTGGGGACTTTTAGTTCTCCCCTCGGGAAATTATTCTAGGCTCCTAACATGCCTCAGACCACAGATCTAACACATACCTACAAGAGCACTCCAAGGAGAGTAGCGCCAACTCCCTCCCACCCTGGTGAGCACCGCCAGGTCAGCACTGTGGGGTGAGTGCTCAGAGCCCTAGACCAGATGAAGGACCAGCATCTGCCGGACGATGGACTCAAGTGTGCAGAACACGGGGCTAGGCCCTACAAGGAGTTCAGTAAAGGGAGTAAGGAAAAATTTCTTTTTAATTTTTTTCTTTTCTTTTTTTTTTTTTTTTGAGATGAAGCCTTGCTCTGTCACCCAGGCCGCAGTGCAGTGGCGTGATCTCGGCTCACTGCAACCTCTACCTACTGAGTTCAAGCGATTCTCCTGCCTCAGCCTCCCGAGTAGCTGGGATTACAGGTGCGCACCACGCCTGGCTAATTTTTGTATTTTTCATAGTGATGCAGTTTCACCTTGTTGGCCAGGCTGGTCTCGAACTCCTGACCTCGGCCTCCCAAAATACTGGGATTACAGGCGTGAACCACTGCACCCAGCATAATTTACCATTTCAATGCATTGAGACTCCAACCCTATGGGAAACTGCCTGATATGAAAGCCTTTTCAGAAAGCTGGTAAATGTATACAGATCTTCATGGCCTAAGTAATTTTCTGATAAGGAGTGAAAACACAGCGAGTGGTTTGGGTGAGGAAGGAGGCAGGTTTGAAGCAGGACCTTCAGGAAGGGGAGGGAGAATGCCTGACATTAAAGAGAGGGAGGGTTGTGCCTGGGAAGTACCGTGATGAGTGCCAGGGGCCCAGGCCCTGGAGCCCCCAGCCTGCGCCACAGTCTGTGATCTCCCTTGGAGCTGTGAAAGCCTTTACTGGTCTCCACAGTAAGCCAGTTTTTAAAAAGGGACATATTGTCATTGTACATATTTATGGGTACAATTTGATATTTCAATACAGATATGCTTCGTAATGATCAAATCAGGGAGGTAGCACATCCATCCCCTCATGCATGGATCATTTCTTATATGCAATGAAGTACTATTCAGCCATAAAAAGAACAAAATCCTGTCATTTGGAACCACATGGATGAAGCTGGAGGACACCATGTTAGGTGAAATAAGCCAGGCACACATAGACAAACAGCCCATGATCTCACTCATATGTGGAGTCTTTTAAAAAAGTGAACTCAGGGCCAGGCAAGGTGGCTCACACCTGTAATCCCAGCACTTTGGGAGGCCAAGACAGGAGGATCACTTGAGGTCAGGAGTTCAAGACCAGCCTGACCAACATGGTGAAACCCCATCTCTACTAAAAATACAAAATTAGCTGGGCATGGTGGCACATGACTGTAATCCCAGCTACTCAGGAGGCTGAGGCAGGAGAATCACTTGAACCCGGAGGCAGAAATTGCAGTGAGCTGAGATCGCGCCACTGCACTCCAGCCTGGGCAACAGATCCCATCTCAAAAATAAATAAATAAATAAAAATAATTTTTAAAAAGTGAAGTCAGGAACCACCGGAGCATTCAGTGGTACCCCTTGGAGTAAAGCAGCTGTCACAGACCCTCCCCTGTGGCTTGACCTGTGCTGCCTCCCCTATTCCAGGATGTTTTTCCAGGAACAAATCCTTTTGTCATTTGGTTCTGTCTCGTTTCTCGGGATGCTGTCCTGGAGTGGATTCTCAGTCACTGTGTGTAACCCCTTCTTCATATGCGTAAAAAACCACCACTGATGATGCATGATACAATTCAGTGCTTTTGCAGAGGGACTCGTGCCTTTTTAAAATAATAATGATGCTTTCATTTGAGTCAGGGAGATTTCTTTTTTAATTGTGGTGAAATACATGAAACATAAAACTTACCACTTCAACCATTTTCAAGTGTATGACTCAGCGGCATTAAGTACACCCACAGTGCTCTGTAACCGTCACCACTAATCACTGCAGAACCTTTTCATCACTCCAAAAGAAACCCCGTACCCATGAAGCAGTCACTTCCAATTCCGCACCTTCCCCAGGCACCGGTTGCCACTCATCTGCTTTCTGTCTCTGTGGATTTGCCTGTGTGTCAAGATGTTTTGATCTTTATGTTCCACTTAAAATGCAAATAACCATAGGAAAACCCACAATCTACACTTTCAATCCCATTAATTTCAACAATACCCACCCTCCACCCACCTCCATAGTTTAGAAATTACTATTATTATCGTTTTAGAGACAGGGTCTGGCTCTGTCACCCACGCTGGAGTGCAGTGACGCAATCACAGCTCACTGCAGCCTCAAAGTCCTGGGCTCAAACAATCCCCCTGCCTCAGCCTCCCAAGTAGCTGAGATTACAGATGTGCACCACCACGCCTGGCTGATTTTTTGATGTTTTATAGAGACAGGGTCTCAAATTGCTGCCCAGGCTTGTCTCAAGCTCCTGGTCTCAAACAATTCCTCCCACCTCAGCCTCTAAAAGTGTTTGGATTATAGGCGTGAGCCAATGAGTCCAGCTAGGAATGATGGAATCCTTGTGTGTTGTGGGGAAAACACTGGCATGGAAGTTCGGAGACCAGGGTTCTAGCTCATTCTGTCCAAAGTTATGTGCTGTCTTATGGATAAGGGTCCCTAACTCACTTTAGGGTTTAACATCCCCAACCTGAGGCATGGGAGGTGGACTCAGCTAATCAATTCCAGGGCCCTCTGTGGCTCTGACCCTCTAATGCCATAGCAGCAGTCCCCTGACCTGGCAGAGCACAGGGTGGGTGGGACCTACAGGACTGGGTGCCAGAGGAAGCCAGGCCTGGGGATGGGGGCAGCACTGGGGAGGGCTCAGACTTGACCTGCCTCGCCCACCACTAGGCCTGGGGCCAGCCCTGTCCATGTGAGCTTCCTGGCTGGTTCAAAGCCCCAGGCAGACTCTGCAGGTGGGATGTGGCAGTCCCCATCACAGTGCCTGCTCTGGGGTGAGCCTCCTGGGGGCCTCAAGCAGAGGCCTTCCTGGGCAGGCTGAGGCAGGACAGGGCAGGGCAGGCCTGGGGGCACAGAAAGGAAGGCACAGAGGTTGGGACAGGGCAGCTGCAGAGTGGGATACAAGGTCCTCAACCCAGAGGCTCCCTAGACCCCACTTGCCCCAGCTCTTGAGAGCCTGGTTCTGAGGTCTGCCAGGACTGGGGCTCAGTGCTGCCCATGGAAACAGGCGTGGCAGGGAAGAAAATCATAACCAAATATTTGTAGTCACCTCTCTCCTCCCTTCTGGAAAGGGAGGGTCCCTGGTTTGTGGGCTCTTGGCCTCCTGGACATTATTGTGTAGTGAAGGGAGAAAGGTTGAGATGTAGAGTTGGAGAAACTAAGAGAGGCCAAACTGGTCCATTTGAGGAAAGATGGGGGATCCCAGGAGGGGAGGAGGGGACACCCTGGGGAACCAGGGGGCTTCCCAGGTGGTCCAAGTAGGGGAGGGCAGGATACAGAAAGTCAGAACATGGTTTTGAGTTTTGGAGACAACAAGAGAAAAGAGGGAGGGATCTGGACAACTATGGAGAGGACCTGGCTGGGGAGAGAAATGTTCAGAGATTTGGAAGATAGTGTGTCGTGCAATGTATTGTGAAAACCCCTTCTTCATATCCATAAAAAACCACCACTGATGATGCATAATACAATTCAGTGCTTTTGCAGAGGGACTGGTGCCTTTTTTAAATAATAATGATGCCTTGGCTTGGCTCCATCTGAATTAGTAGAGACAGACATCTTGAACAGGTTTTATCAGAGTTCCTTTAGCTAAATATTGGGTTTCCTATTTTGTGGCTTGGCTTAAACCACTTTGTATGCCCTTCTGCACTGGAAGCCACCTCAGAAATCACCTCTTTGGCCTGCAGCTCCATGTCCCCAAACTCTTGGCTTTCCTAAATGAGTGGCCTCATTCAGAAGATAATACAGCATCCCTCATCCGAAAATCAAAATCCAAAACTATTTGAGTGCTGACATGATGTTTGAAGGCCAGGTTCAAAGGAAATGCTCATTGGAGCATTTTGGATTTCAGATTTTCGAATTCCAAAATCTGAAAAAATCCGAAATCCAAAATACTTCTGTAATTGTAACCTGTAATAGCCATTGGGTTCTGACCTTCCAGCTGAGGCAGCAAGCAGTCAACACAGGCTCGCCATGCACCCGTCCTGCCCCTCACCCTCCCACGGGCTTGTGCCTCACCCCCACCCCCAGCCTCTCTTGCACCTGCTGGGAAGGGGACACGATGCTCCTGCCCTGCCTTCTTGGATCTTGGGCCACTGTGACAATTGCAGGATTCCAGCCAGGGAAAGTGCTACAGGTAGAGGTACTACTTCTCCATAGAGAAGATTCCAGCAATGGCACAGCAGCCCTGGAAGGGTCTGTGATGGTCTCCACTCCTCCAGCTCTGGTCCCTGCCTCTTAGGGAGCTTCTCAGCACTGCCCTCAGAGTGGGGGAGGGGAGGTCCCAACCTCAGACTGAGGTACCTGCTTCTCCTTCTCCTCCATGACCTCCCTGTGGCCTCTGACCCCTCTGTGAAATGAGGGTGGTAATGTCTCCTTCAGTCGGCTGTTAGGAGGTCAGAGAGAATGGATACAAAGTGCTGCACACAAAACCCCAGCACTGGGAGGTGCCCCATCCATGACACCTTGAATCCCAGTCCACAATGCAGTGCATGAGAAATTTCATCCTAAAGTCCTTGATTTTAAATGCAACACTTGAGTTTCTGAACTCAAGGTCTCTTTCCTGGGCAGTCAGGTGTGCCTCAGTGCTCTGGTTCTATGTGAAGTCGGGGGATTGGGGTGCAGAGAGACACCTCGTGCTCAGTCATCCTTCCACCTCGGTCACCACTGAGATATCCATCTTTTCTAGCCATTGTTTCTGTTCTGTGGCAGGCCTGGGATCACCCAGACACACCACACTGTTGCTTCGGGTGGCAGGAAATGTCAGGGGAGAGGGTCAGGGTCCCCCTGGTGCCCCCCATCTCCTCCCTCTCTCCTTCCCCTCTTCTACATCTTCCCCAGCAGCAGTGAAGTTTGGAGCTGCTGCTGGCTACAATGAGGGGGAAGGGCAGGGAGGAGAAAAAAAGGAATAGCATTAGGAGATATACCTAATGTTAAATGACGAGTTAATGGGTGCAGCACACCAACATGGCACATGTATACATATGCAACTAACCTGCACGTTGTGCACATGTACCCTAAAACTTAAAGTATAATAAAAATATACATATGTATATATCTCAGCTGGATGTGGTGGCTCATGCCTGTAATACCAGCACTTTGGGAGGCCTAGGTGGATGGATCACCTGAGCTCGGGAGTTCATGACCAGCCTGGCCAACATGGTGAAACCCCGTCACTACTAAAAATAAAAAAATTTAGCCAGGCATGGTGGCGGGCACCTGTCATCCCAGCTATTAGGGAGGCTGAGGCAGGAGAATTGCTTGAACCTGGGAGGTGGAGGTTGCAGTGAGCCGAGATCATGCCACTGCACTCCAGCCTGGGCAACAGAGCGAGACTCCGTCTCAAAACAAAAAATAAATAAAATAAAAATGAAAAATAAGAGGAAGATGGGGCAGCTTTGTGTACTGCACGTCCCGAAAATGGGCTGACTGACCTCAAGAGGCAGAGATTCAAGCTCTCTAGCGTACATGGAAAACATACAGGAGAAAAAAGAAGAAAAAGAAAAAATACATAAATATAAATAAATGAAAATAACATTTCTCCCTGATTATAAAGGAAATCACATTCTTTTTGTAATAATTTGGATGACAAAATATAAAGAAAAATTTTTAATTTTGCCACTCAAAAAATTCTGGTTTGTTTTTTACACTTCTGTATGCATATAAACATTTTAAAAAGTAGAATCATAATATATAGTCTTTTGTCACTTACTGTATTTTGGGCATGTTTCTATGGCAGAAATATATCCTGGCATCATCATTTTTAATAGCTGGCTGTATATTAAGTGAATCGTTGCCACCCCAGAGGTGAAATTCCTTCTATATACATTTTTAATAGACTTGAGCAAGCATTTTTGGACTGAATTCACAGAAGAAGAATTTCTGGAGGAAAATAACATAAAACAGTTTTAGGGTTTTTAATAGAAATGTTCAAATTATCCTGTAGGAAAATTGGTTCAGTTTATACTCCCACCAACAGGGAAAGGACAGAGCTCCAGGTTCCCCCTTCCATTTGTCATCTTTGCTGGTCTTTAAGCAGAAAATCTCATTGTTTTCATGACATTTTTTTGATTTCTAGTGCTTTTTAATCTTTTTCATGTGCTCATTGGCCATTTTTATTCTTGTGGGAAGTTCCCGTGTCTCCATTGCCCATTTTCTGTTAGAAATCATTCCTTTTTTCTGAGTAATTTTTTTTTTTTGAGGCAGTTTTGCTCTTGTTGCCCAGGTTGGAGTGCAATGGCGCCATCTCAGCTCACCACAACCTCCGCTTCCCGGGTTCAAGGTGGAAAAAACTCAAAACTTAAATTTCCCGTTGAATGCAATTTGAAAATATAGCCAATGATTCCACTTTTCTTCTCTAGTAAGGTTAGACATTCTGATCTACTTGGTGTTTTATTATAGAACTCTTAGCGTGCCTGAGTCTTACGTTCTGAACATCCCTTTCTAAAACTTTGCATGTAAGAGGATATACACGATATTGGATGAGATCAGGCTGGATGAGAACTGATAGCTGTAGATATACTTTTTAGATGAAATCTCTGATTGCCACTCGTTTTCTTATTGAACTCATAAAAATAAAACACATTGGATGGAGGGTGGGAGTAGGAAGGAGATTTATGTGTTTTAATTGCATGTCATTGTTTCATATCAATACAGAACATATGGTATCCCTGGCTTTGGACCTACAGAAGGAAACACATTTCTCTACCTGCCATATGCCAGAGGTTCTTGAACACCTGGAGGGATTACTGCAGCCCTGGGGTGGTGAGAGCCCCATCCAGCTGGGGCCATGATCAAGGGATCATGCCGGATATGGGGAGGCTCCTGCCAAGAGCTGAAAAATTTGAGTCCTTGTTCTTCTCCTGCCATAGCATCCTCTAGAGACTACTAAAAATCTACAAATTGAGGCCCTGCCGTAGACCTGGGGAATCAGAATCTCAGGGTTAGGGCTTAAAATTTTTTTTCTTACAGCATCATGGATGAAAACCATTATTTTATAGATTACATTTGTATGGCTAGCTCACGAGTCTGTTTATTTCCTTCTGAGGGTCAAGCCAACAATTTCACTATTTCCTGGTAATAGAGTTGTGTTTCTTTTTTGTTTTGTTTTTTTTTTTTTGGAGATGAGGTCTCACTCTGTGACCCAGGCTGGAGTGCGGTGGTGCTATCTCGGCTCACTGCAACCTCCACCTCCCAGGCTCAAGCTATTCTCCTGCCTCAGCCTCTCAAGTAGCTGGGACTACAGGTACGTGCCACTGCACCTGGCTAATTTTAGTATTTGTAGAGATGGGGCTTCATCATGTTGCCCAGGCTGGTCTGGAACTCCTGAGCTCAAGGAATCCACCCGCCTCAGCCTCCCAAAATTTTGGGATTACAGGCATCAGCCACCATGCCTGGCCTGAGATCTCTTTAAAATTATTTAATTTTTTGTTTCTAAAGCAAAGGAACTTGACGGAGACTTTATTGACTGAGTTGTACATTGAGCCTAGCCCTAGCCCTTTTAAAGGCACTGTGTGGAACAGTCCGGGCTCCCCAGATAGAAACTTCTCCCATTTCACCATCCAGTTGTCTAGCTGCTACGAAGCCCTGGATGCTAACCAGCAGTTACAGCAGGCCATGGAGGAGCGGGCACAGCTGGAAGCATATCTGAGGCCCATGAGGCTTTGCAGAGGGAGGGATGTGGAAGGAAGATGACCCCAGGTGGCCAGGAGTAGGTGAGGACCAGTGACAGCCCTTCCTAACTTCTGCGTCGATTCTCGCAGGTGATGGAGTGGCTACAGTACCTACAAATGCAGAGATGAGTATGCTGAGTATCTCCATGGAGAGCATGCCATGTGTGGCAGAGGATGCAGGAGATTTTGGAGCAGGTGAGACCTGACGCTTCAGTCCCCGCCTTAGAGAGGTCGCTTGATCGTTCTGACCACCTGTGCAATGGGAGGAGCACAGCCAGAGGTGGTCATGGGTCTGGGCTTTGTGGAGGTAGGGGGCAGAGAGGGAGTTGGTAGCCTGTCCGGCCACCAGCCCCTCTCTCCAGGGCCCTTTCCCCCTGTACTTTGGGCAAGTTCGCACATTGAAGGAGGAGAAGAAGCATGACATGCATCAGGTAGAGGAGCTGGAGACAAGCTCGGCTCCACTGCTCACCATTGAATGAAGAACCAGATGGGTGAGCTGGGGCTGAGGTGACCTCGAAGCAGGACTGTCATCAGAGGGCTGTGGGGGTGGCTTAGAATGCCCCAGGGAGGTGGGTGAATGGCAGGGCTTTGAGGCAGAGGGAAAATGGTCTGTGCCAGAAGACGGCAAGTCTTGTCATCTCCATGAGCCTCAGTGTCCCCATCAGCAAAGAGGGAGGAGTGCTGATTGTCAGCCTGGAGAAGTGTCTAATGGGGGAGGCAGGTGCAGACGAGATGAAGATCACTGTCATCCCAAAGCAGGGAACTAGGCCCAGTGTGTTGGCTCACTCCTGTAAGCCCAGTATTTGGGAGGCCAAGGTGAGAGGATCACCTGAGGTCAGGAGTTCGAGACCAGCCTGGCCAACATGGCGAAACCCTGTCTCTACTAAAAATACAAAAAATTAGCTGGGCATGGTGGTGCGTGCCTGTAGTCCCAGCTACTCAGGAGGCTGAGGCAGGAGAATTGCTTGAACCTGGGAGGTGGAGGTTGTAGTGAGCCGAGATCGCATCATTGCACTCCAGCCTGGGTGACAGAGCAAGTCTCCATCTCAAAAAAAAAAAAAAAAAAAAAAAAAAAGTTATGGAAAAAACTTACGAAGAAAAAGTTATGGGATAAAAAAAGTCATGGGATAAAAATAAAAACAAGGCTGGGCACGGTGGCTCACACCTGTAAGCCCAGCACTTTGGGAGGCTGAGGCAGGTGGATCACCTGAGGTCAGGATTCGAGACCAGCCTGGCCAACATGGAGAAACTTCATCTCTACCAAAACTACAAAAATTAGCTGGGAGTGCTGGCACATGCCTATAACTCCAGCTGCTCCAGAGACTGAGGCAGGAGAATCGCATGAACCTGGGAGGCAGAGGTTGCAGTTAGCCAAGATCGCACCACTGCCCTTCAGCCTGGGCAACAGAGTGAGACTCTGGGGGGAAAAAAAAAGGAGTGTAGGCCGGGCGCGGTGGCTCAAGCCTATAATCCCAGCACTTTGGGAGGCCGAGGCGGGTGGATCACGAGGTCAGGAGATTGAGACCATCCTGGGTAACACGGTGAAACCCCGTCTCTACTAAAAAATACAAAAAAATTAGCCGGGCGTGTTGGTGGGCGCCTGTGGTCCCAGCTACTCGGGAGGCTGAGGCAGGAGAATGGCGTGAATCCAGGAGGTGGAGGTTGCGGTGAGCCGAGATCGCGCCACCGCACTCCAGCCTGGGGGACAGAGAAAGACTCCGTCTCAAAAAAAAAAAAAAAGGAGTGTAATGTAATGCTTCACTCATCTTCTTTAAGCGGCAGTGGGAGTAAATCCCACCACTTTAGGGCAACCTCCATCTCCCACTGCAGCCAAGATTCAATCTAAGGGGGTTAGTGGGAAGAAAGGCTCAGCATAAAATACCATATGAGCTCTCAAAGTCCCGTGTGAGCACAGCGTGTTTTTTGTTTTTTGCTTAACCTTGTATTATATAGCTTTTCAAACATAGAAACATAGGGAGAAGATCAGCGAAGTGGCATGTGCCTGTATTCCAGCTATCTTGGGGACTGAGGTGGGGGGATCACTTGAGCCCAGGAGCTCAAAGCTGCTGTGAACTATGACTATGCCACTGCACTCCAACCTGGGCAACAGAGCAACACTCCATCTCTAAATAAAGAAGTAGAATACTAAAATGCAATAAACCCGCATGTACCCATCAGCTTTAACAATTAACAAATGGCCAATGATTTTTTAATCTTTTTATAGACATGGGGGTCTTGCTATGTTGCCTAGGCTGATCTTGAACTCCTGGGCTCAAGCAATTCACCTGCCTCGGTCTGGGATTACAGGCGTGAGCTACCGTGCCTGGCCCAATCTTTTTTCTGAGTGTTCCTACATCCCCATCTGGGTTATTTTAAAGCAAATCCCAAACATATTTTAGTATTTTTTTACTTTTATTTTTTGAGAGACAGATTGGGCCAGGCACAGTGGCTCATGCCTACAATCCCAGCACTCGGGGGGACTGAGGCGGGCAGATCACCTGAGGTCGGGAGTTCGAGACCAGCCTAACCAACATGGAGAAACCCTGTCTCTACTAAAAACACAAAATCAGCCGGGTGCATGGCACATGCCTGTAATCCCAGCTACTCAGGAGGCTGCAGCAGGAGAATCGCTTGAACCCGGGAGGTGGAGGTTGCAGTGAGCTGAGATTGTGCCATTGCACTCCAGCCTGGGCAACAAGAGCGAAACTCCATCTCAAAAAAAAAGAGACAGATCGTGTCACTGCAGTCCAGCCTGGGTGATAGATAAAGTCAGACCTTGCCTCAAAAACAAAAAAAGGAAAAGAAAAGAAACGGTGTCTCACTCTGTTGCCCAGGCTGGGGTGCTGTAGCATGATCATAGCTCACTGCAGCCTCAAACTCCTGGGCTCAAGTGATCCTCCTGCCTCAGCCTCCCAAGTATTGAGATTAAAGGTGCCCAGCACCACACCTGGCTATTTTTTATGTGTTGTAGTTGACCAATCTTATCTCAAACTCCTGGCCTCAAGCAACGCCCCCCCCACCCTGACCTGGACCTCCCAAAGTGGTGGGAATTACAGACATGAACCATTACTCCTGGCCAAATTATTTCATCTGTGAAAACCTCAGTATGTATCTCAAAGAGATAAGGACTTGTTTTTAACAGAAATACAGGCCTGTATAACATAGAAATACAAAAAATAATAATAACATAGAAATACAACACCTGGCCCCAACGCTGTGGCTCACGCCTGTAATCCCAGCACTTTGGGAGGCCAAGGCAGGCGGATCACTTGAGGTCAGGAGTTCGAGATCAGCCTGGCCAACACAGTGAAACCCCGTCTCTACCAAAAATACAAAAATTAGCCGGGCATGGTGGCACGCGCCTGTAATCCCAGCTACTGGAGAGACTGAGGCAGGAGAATCGCTTGAACCTGGGGCAGCGCGGGGGTTGCAGCACGGAGCTTGCAGTGAGCCGAGCTCCTCCACTAGGCAAAAGGGTGAGACTCTGTCAGGAAAAAAAAAGAAAAGAAAAGGAATGCAATACCTGAAAAGTTTTAGTAATTCCTTAAATCAGTTATCTTTGAATTCTTATCCAAAAAAGATCCACACATTGAAACATTTTGTTGATACATCTCTTAAATCTCTTTTATTCTGAAGTGTTTCCCCCCGCCCCCACATTTCCCCCTTTGCCATTTTTTTGAAGAAGACAGATCATTTGTCCCATATAATTTCCTACATTTTGGATACTGTTGATTTCATACCTACGATGTCTTAACATATTCCTGCTAATCTCTATATAGCCTATAAACTGGTAGTTAGATCTTGAGGCTTGATTAGGCTCCATTTTTGGCAATAGTGATGCTCTGTATTTCCTATGCATCTCACCAGGAAATGACATGATGGTATGATCGATCACAGTTCAGGTATTTTTAGCTTGATGCATCCCTTATGTCTTTTTGTTGTTGTTGTTGTTGTTGTTGTTGCGTGAGGCAAGGTATAGCTTTGTTGCCCTGGCTGGGGTGCAGTAGCGCGATCGCAGTTTACTGAAACCTCCGCCTCCCTGACTCGAGCGATTCTCCCATCTCAGCCTCTTGAGTGCTGGGACCCCAGGCGCCGCCACCTAATTAACAGACGCGTTGCCTCCGTTTTTGAAATGTCCCTTTCAGGATGCCGTCCCCTTCCTGGTACGCGAAGCGCTGGGAGCGAAAGGGACTTCCGGTAGATCTAGGAAGTCGCTTTTCTTTCTGGCAGGAGGCGGGGTTCTCCCCGTACGCTGCGGAGTCTCTGCGGGGTGTAGACCGGAATCCTGCTGACGGGCAGAGTGGATCGGGGGGGAGGGTCGGGACACGGTGGCTGCAGGTCTGAGACAAGGCTGCTCCTAGGTAGTAGCTCTCTTGCCTGGAAGTGACCATTCATTCCTGGAGTGCTGCTGAGGAGCGAGGGCCCCTCTGGGGTCTCTGGAAGTCGGTGCCCAGGCCTGAAGGATAGCCCCCTTGCGCTTCCCCTGGGCTGCGGCCGGCCTTGTCAGAGCGAAGGGCGTCCTTCCACCCCCCCGGCGCAGGTGACCGCTGCCATGGCTTTTCCCCATCGGCCAGACGCCCCTGAGCTGCCTGACTTCTCCATGCTCAAGAGGCTGGCTCGAGACCAGCTCATCTATCTGCTGGAGCAGGTCAGTGCTCGCCTAGCGCCTTTATCGTATCTACAGTGTGGCACTCACTGGATGCACATTTCTTCCTTGCCGTGCCCCTTTGATCTTGTTCTTGGCCCCTGGTATTGTCCTTGGAGCTTCCCCAGCAGGTCCAGAATGAATCCAGGGAGTAGTAAGAGCTGTTTGGAACCTGGCCAGAGAGTTGATGGAAATCACCTCCCAACCCCCCATACAGGCAAGGGAGACACCATTAGTGCCAGGCATCCCTAGGGACGGAAAGATGGTTAAGACATCTTTGCCATTAGGGATCTTATCACTCCAGTAGGAGCTGTATGAAGCACAAATTATCACGCACAGGTGGTAAATGAGTGATAGAGCTAGTGTACCCTAAGAGTTCAGAGTAAGTGATCATTTCTAGCTGGGGTGATGATCTAGGAGCTTCAAGGAGGTGAGTGTGAATAATAAGCATATTTTCTTTGGAGACTAAGCATGCTCCAGGCAGATAGATTGGTAGGAGCAAAGTTGACAAACCAGGGAAAGACAAGGCATGTACAGCGAAGACACCCATCAGCAGTTACACAGTAGCCACTGAAAAGAATTTTTTTTCCATTTGTGGCATGAGACAATACTTGATGATTCTAATAGTGATGTGTGTGGTGGGGTAAATGGGCAACAAGAAGGCCAGTTAGGAGACCGTAGATCAGACAAGAAATAAAGGCCCACACAAAATTGGTAGCAGTGGGAATGAAGGGAAGTGATGGATTTTTAAGTTATGGTGAAAGAAAACTCAAAGACTTACTGATTGGTTATAAATGTTGAAGGAGAAGCAAAAATGAGTGAGATTTTTAACCTGGGTTATTAGGAAAATAATACTGCTACTGTGATTTTAATGGATTACTTGTGTAATCATTTAGTTATTCATTTTATGTCTGTACTCCTCAGTAGATTGGAAGGTGGGCAGGGATCATGTTTGTTTTGTTCAACACTACCCAGTGAGTACCTAGCTTAGAGTCAAGCACACACCATGTGCTTAATAAATATTTGTTGTATGAACATTGAATAGAAATGAGAAAAATAATTAGAAAAAGGAACAGGTTTGTTGGGGGAAGTTGATTTGTTTGGGTTTGGATGGGGGAAGTTAAGATGCCTGTAAGAAATACAGCTTGTAACATCCAGCAGATAGAAATGTAGAACTGCAGCTCCATTGTGAGGACTGGAAGGAAGATGGATCAAGATGAGAACTGCAGGGCATCTTGGACCAGATTTTATTTCTATTTCATTTTATTTATTTTTTTGAGACAGAGTCTCACTCCGTTGCCCAGGCTGGAGTGCAGTGGCGTGATCTTGGCTCACTGCAACCTCCACCTCCCGGGTTCAGGCGATTCTTCTGCTTCAGCCTCCCAAGTAGTTGGGATTACAGGCGTACGCTAGCCCACTTGGCTAATTTTTGTATTTTTAGTAGAGACAGGGTTTCACCATGTTGGCCAGGCTGGTCTCAAACTCCTGACCTCAGGTGATCTGCCCGTCCCTGCCTCCCAAAGTGCTGGGATTATAGGCTTGAGCTACCGTGCCCGGCCTATTTCTCTTTAATACTTAGTGCTTGCACAGTGACATGCGCATAAAAGACTTGCAACAAATGTCTGAAGAATTGAAAAGAGGTGCTAGTTAAAGCCACTAGTTCAGGTGAGATCAAGTAGAGGAGACCAAAGAGAGAAACTTGAGCCCACTGGGTGATTCAGCATGGCCAAAGTGGATTTCCAGGCAGTAACATCCTCTCCTAACTTCTGACCTAATTTTTGTTAATGTGCACTGCTATTCAGGCTTGAAATATCATAATCATCTTTGCCTCTCCTTCACCCTGATACTTAACTGAACCAGTTGCTGAGTTCCATGGATACTTCTTTACACATAACTCTTTTATGGTGATTGTAAAATAACACTTGCACATTATAGAAAATGTAAGAAGATCAAGGAAAGTAAAAAGAAAAAAAAATTACTTATAGCCCTACCATAAGTTATAAACACTGTTAACACTGTTAATTTCTTTCAAGTATTGAAAAAAAATTAGGCTGGGTGCGGTGGCTCATGCCTGTAATCCCAGCACTTTGGGAGGCCAAGGCAGGCAAATCACCTGAGGTTGGGAGTTCGAGACCAGCCTGACCAACATGGAGAAACCTTATCTCTACTAAAAATACAAAATTAGCTGGGCATAGTGGCCCATGCTTGTAATCCCAGCTACTGAAGAGGCTGAGGCAGAATTGCTTGAACTCAGGAGGTGGAGGTTGCGAGAGCCGAGATCGCGCCATTGCACTCCAGCCTGGGCAACAAGAGCGAAACTCCATCTCAAAAAAAAAAAAAATTATATTACACATTCCATGTATCTCTTAATCTATTTTTGCTCACACCACCACCAGCCTAAATCAGGCCTCTTTCATTGCCACATGTTTGGGCTCCCTGGATGCTTTCATTAACTCCCTAAGTGGACTCCCTGCCTCCTGTTTCTCTGGTCTTCAGATTCCTCTAACATTTCCAGCTGATTGGAATGCTTCAATGCACAAAAGCTTTATTTTTCCCTGTTAATTAGAGGATCAAGGCCACATTCCCCTAAGCTGGCATTTGGAGCCCTTCCTACTCAATTCTAGCCAACTATTTCAGTCTATTTTTCACCATTCACCTACCTCAAGATTTCCTACCCTCTGTTGACCATTTTGGGTTTGGGAAACTAAAAAATAAACATTTAAAAAGGCCAAACGTGGTGGCTCACACCTGTAATCCCAACACTTTGGGAGGCTGAGGCAGGTGGATCACCTGAGGAGGTCCGGGGTTCGAGAACACCCTGGCCAACATGGCGAAATTCCATGTCTACTAAAAATACAAAAATTAGCCAGGTATGGTGGCATGCACCTGTAATCCCAGCTACTCGGGAGGCTGAGGCAGGAGAATTGCTTGACCCTGGGAGGCAGAGGTTGCAGTGAGCTGAGGTCGTGCCACTGCACTCCAGCCTGGGTGACAGAGTAAGACTCTTGTCTTTAAAAAAAAAAAAAAAAAAAAAAAAACAGGCCGGGAGCAGTGGCTCATGCCTGTAATCCCAGCACTTTGGGAGGCTGAGGCAGGTGGATCACGAGGTCAGGAGTTGAAGACCAGCCTAGCCAAGATGGTGAAACGCCATCTCTACTAAAAATACAAAAATTAGCTGGGTGTGGTGGCGAGCACCTGTAATCTCAGCTACTCAGGAGGCTGAGGCAGAGAATTGCTTGAATCCAGGAGGCAGAGGTTTCAGTGAGCCGAGATCGCCACTGCACTCTAGCCTGGGTGTCAGAGGGAGATTCCATCTCAAAAAACAAACAAAACAAAACAAAACAATAAATAAGGTTAAAAAAAAAAAGATTTCCTGCCCTCTATCCCGTTGACCTTTTGGGCTGGATCATTCTTTGTGGTGGGGGCTGGCCTGTGCATTGTTGGATGTCTAGCAGCATCCCTGGCCTCTACCCACAAGATGCCAGTAAAACCCCTACCCTGAGTCAGATAACCAAAAATGTGTCTGGACATTGCCAAATGTCCCTCGGAGGGCAAAATCATCCCCTTACCACACAGCCTATGCTCTCTTTCTGATCTTTGCTGGACTGTCCTCTTCATCTATCCATGTCAACACCCTACTCATTTGTGAAGGCCTGGTTGAGAGGAAACTCCCAGTGACTTTCCCCTCCCTGTCACTAACTGTGACCTCTCTTTCCTCTGAACAGACATTGAGATCTGTGTCAGGAGTGGTGGTGCAGGAATCATATGACAGGGATTGTGGGGTGGGGGAGTGGGAGGGGGATGGGGTGAGGACTGTCCTGGGTTTGCTAAGTTTTCTGCAGTGAACGTGTGCTATTTTATTTTGTACTTAGGAGAAAAATGCAAGGTGGGGTTCTGTTGTGTTTGGCTTTGTTCAGCAGGAGACCAGGGGTGGTTGGGAGCCAGCGTGGAGGAGGCAGCACAGAAGGGGAGTGAGGTGCAGACCAAGGTCACAGGTGAGCAGAAGGGTTAAGTGACAAGGAGTTAACCTGAGAAAGAAGGTGGGATGTCTTCTTCCCACTGGTACAGAAAACGAGAAGGCAAAATAGGTAAATATACAGAGCAGTGTCAACTGTGGATACAGATAATAAATAAGGTGCCAGGCTAGACGATACTTAGTGCCCTCCCACCTCAGAGACTATGTTTCTGTTAGATGGGTGGCTGGGCTACTTCTCAGCTGAGGAAGCTCGTGTGACCTGTGAGTGACCCAACATATTGTGTCTCCTTCAGCTTCCTGGAAAAAAGGATTTATTCATTGAGGCAGATCTCATGAGCCCTTTGGATCGAATTGCCAATGTCTCCATTCTGAAGGTACTGTCCCTTTCCCCTGGGGGTCATGCCCCTCTTTGAGCAGTTTTTCTTTTGATGAACAATACAAACTACTGAAGAGTGACTACTCTTGTAGGGCAAATATAGGGTAGCCTAATTGGGTAGAAAAGGGAGATTGATGCTGTTGTTCGTATTTTTTTGTGTGTGTTTTTTTGTGGGGGGAGACAGAGTCTCTCTCTGTCACCCAGGCTGGAACACAGTGCAATGGCACAATCACAGCTCACTGCAGCCTTGACCTCCTGGACTCAGGCGATCCTCCTGCCTCAGCTTCCCAAGTAGCTGGGACCACAGGCATGTGCCACTACACCTGGTTAATTTTTAAATTTAAATTTATTATTTATTTTTCTGAGTCTGTTTGCTACAGAACATATATATATATATATCTTTTTTTTTTTAATTTTGTAGAGATGGAGTCTTCTTATGTTACCCAGGCTGATCTCAAACTCCTGGGTTCAAGTGATCCTCCTACCTTGGCCTCCCAACGTGCTGGGATTACAGGCATGAGCCACCGCACTTGGCCCATACTGTTTTTATATTGTTTTATTTTAGGTTTTCCTATTGACAATTTGAGGAAAGTTCAGCAGGATGGTTGTCAGGGGAGCAGTTTGATTCCTAGAATTAGCATAATTAGGAAGCCCTCAAGAAGTCCCCTATCTTCGTATCATGCTTTGTGCTTTTCAGGCACTCTTATATCCATTGTCTTATTGGATTCTCTCTGTAGCAACACGAAGTAGACAAGCTATACAAGGTGGAGAACAAGCCAGCCCTCAGCTCCAATGAACAGTGAGTGTCTGGGAGAGTCTGTCCCTACTCCAAGCTGGAAGAGGTCCCTAGGGGCACATTTGCCTTTCATCTGTCCTTGGCTGAGATATATGGTTCACCTCCCTGAACTTTACAGTTTCATGGCTAGGTTACTCTTCTGTTGTTTTGTTTTCTTTTGTTTTGTTTTCTGTAGTTTCCTTTCTATGGTTTCTTGTCCTCTTCCCTCTCTAATTTACATCACAGTCTATAACCAGATTGACTAATCTTTCAAAATTATTTTCATCGTGCTCTTCTCAAGAACCTGCAAGGCAGCTGGGTGCGGTGGCTCACGCCTGTAATCCCAGCACTTTGGGGGGCCGAGGCGGGCGGATCTTCTGAGGTCAGGAGATACAGACCAGCCTGGCCAACATGGTGAAACCCCATCTCTACTAAAAATACAAAAATTAGCCGGGTGTGGTGGCGTTTGCCTGTAATTCCAGCTACTCAGGAGGCTGAGCCAGGCGAATCGCTTGAACCCGGGAGGCGATGAGTTGCAGTGAGCCAAGATCGCACCACTGCACTCCAGCCTGGGCAACAGAGCAAGACTCCATCTCAAAAAAAAAAAAAAAAAAAAAAAAAAAGAATCTGCAAGGCCTCTTATTACTTGCTGAAGATTGTCCACATTATTTGTCATAGACTTCAAGGCTGTCTGCAGCATGGCCTCCCACATTACCTTTCCAGCCTTGTCTCTCGTGTGTCCCCTTCAAGCCTCTGTTGACATGTGCTTCCACCCGCCTCTCAGCTCTGTGCCTTCACCCTTTTCATCACTCCATTCACTCTGCCTGAAATTCTCTCCTGTCCTCACTGCTCCTATAAAGAGTGTCCATCCTTCAGAGCCCAGCCACCTCCTCCATGAAGCTCTCTGTTGCCCTTCCAGTCCGGGGTGATTTTCTCCTCTGGATTTCCATGGCATTTTGTATTTGTCCTGTTCACTTGGCATGGAGTCATGTACAGCTGTTGTCTTGATTTTAAAGTATTTCTGAAACTTAATTAATGTACATGCTTTCTTAGAAGAAAAAATTCTCCTGGATACATGGAGAATATATCCATGTACCCCAGTTTGAAAAACGTTATTTTCTATTACTTTCTTATATTTAAAATTTTTTAATTAAATTTATTTATTTTCAGAGACAGGGTGTCACTCTGTTGCACAGGCTGGAGTGCAGTGGTGCAATCATAGCTCACTGCAATCTTGAGCTCCTGGGCTCAAGGGATCCTCCTACCTCAGTCTCCTGAGTAACTGGGATTACAAGTGTGCAGCACTGCATCCGCCTATAGTTTTATTTTATTTTATTTTTTTGAGTAGGAGTCTAACTCTGTCACCCAGGTTGGAGTGCAGTGGCGAGATCTCAGCTCACTGCAACCTCCGCCTCCCAGGTTCAAGCAATTCTCCTTCCTCAGCCTCCCAAGTAGCTGTGATTACAGGCGCCTGCCACCATGCCCAGCTAATTTTTGTATTTTTAGTAGAGATGGGGTTTCTCTATGTTGGCCAGGCTGGTCTTGAACTCTTGACCTCAGGTGATCCGCCCTCCTTGACCTCCCAAAATGCTGGGATTATAGGCATGCACCACCTCGCCAGGCCTTATAGTTCTTTCATTTTACTATTATTATTATTTTTTTTTTTTTTTTGAGACGGAGTTTAGCTCTTGTCTTCCAGGCTGGAGAGCAATGGTGCGATCTGGGCTCACTGCAGCCTCCACCTCCCGGGTTCAAGTGATTCTCCTGCCTCAGCCTCCTGAGTAGCTGGGATTACAGGCATGTGCCACCATGCCCAGCCAATTTTTGTATTTTTAGTAGAGATGGGGTTTCACCACGTTGGCCGGGCTGGTCTCAAACTCCTGACCTCAGGTAATCCACCCGCCTCTGCCTCCCAAAGTGCTGAGGTTACAGGTGTGAGCCACCGCTCCCAGCCTACTATTATTATTTTTAATAAAGATGAGGTCTCACTGTGTTGCCGAGGCTAGTTTCGAACTCCTGAGCTCAAGCAATCTTCCCACCTTGGCCTCCCAGAGTGTTAAGATTACAGGTGTGAGCCACCACGCCTAGCCTTTATTTTTAACTGACAAATAATAATTGTATATTTTTATGGGGTATTTGTGTATTGTTTTTAGCACTGATTGTTAATATACTCCATATAGGCATCTTTTTTTACCCACTGGATTGTAAATTATTTGAGAACAGGAACTTTTGGGTCCACCATAGGGCCAGTAATGTACCCAGCTCATCAGGTTTTACCCATTGTGTTGAGAGGTATCTTCTGTGGTTGGTATATGGTGGACCAAGAGAATGGCATAGCTTTGGCTAGGATGAGACCTGTAGGGCAAATGGCAAAAGAGTTGGTATTGTTTCAGTTTCTTCTAAGTTGCCATCCAACTTGATAATTTTTCTTCACTGTTTTTTTTTTTCTTTCTCTCTCATAGATTGTGCTTCTTGGTCAGACCCCGCATCAAGAATATGCGATACATTGCCAGTGAGTGTGCCATGGTACTATGTGTAACTGTGGGAAAGGGCAGGTAAAATCTAAGGGCTTCAGCCATAAGGACCCTCTAATAAGAAAATAATTGTTTGAGTTGGCTGTAGCACTTGTGGAGCTTCCCTGCTTCTTTTTTTTTTTTTTTTTTTTTAATTTTTTTTTTTTGAGACGGAGTTTCACTCTTGTTGCCCAGTCTGGAGTGCAATGGTGCGATCTCGGCTCACTGCAACCTCCGCCTTCTGGGTTCAAGCGATTCTCCTGCCTTAGCCTCCCAAGTAGCTGGGGTTACAGGTGCCCACCACCAGACCGGACTAATTTTTTGTATTTTTAGTAGAGACTGAGTTTCACCATGTTGGCCAGGCTGGTCGCAAACTCCTGATCCACCCGCCTCGGCCTCCCAAGTGCTGGGATTACAGGCATGAACCAGTGTGCCCGGCAGCTTCCCTGTTTCTAGTGTAACAGATGGCCCATGACTTGCTGGGCTGCATTCCTTCTCTCTGTAGGTCTTGTCAATGCTGACAAATTGGCTGGCCGAACTCGCAAATACAAAGTGATCTTCAGCCCTCAAAAGGTGAGTTTGGATCCTGGAGGAAGTGAGATAAGGTAGAACAGGACTGAGGACCGGGCAGGGGTAAGGGGCCAACAGCACTATCTCCCTGTCTCAGTTCATTTTCTGTTGCTGTAACAGAATACCTGAGACTAGGTAATTTATAATGAACAGAAATTTATTTAGCTCATGGTCTGAGGAGGTAGTGAAATCCAAGAGTGTGGGGCTGGCATCCGGCGAGGGTCATCCCATGGCGGAAGGGTGGAAGGTGGAAGCCAGCACATGAGACCAACAGGCACCCAGGGGCTGGACTTGCCTTATAGCAACCCACTCCTGCCAGAAGGACATTCATTAATCCATTCATGAGGACTCCTCCCTCATGACCTAATCACCTGTTATTAGGCTGCACCTCCCAACACTGTTGCACTGGGGATTCAGTTTCCAACAGATGAACTTTTGGGAGACACATTCAAACCGTAGCACTCCCTCAAAGCAAATTATGTGTGATTGAACCAAATACCTGTCAGTAACGTATCCTCAATTCATTAACATATCCTCAGTTGTTTAGCAGAGGGTCTGTCATCATACTGTCCCAAATAAAGTATTGTAGAATTGTGCGAAGAGGCCTCTACGTAGATTTTTTTTAATGAAAAGCTTCACACTTGCGAGGTAGAACCTGCTCTGTATCCCTAACACAAACTCTAGTATAGTAATGGTGCACAATGTTACGGCTTTCCAATGACTTTCTCCCTGTATCCCTTTAAAAATAAATACAATAAATCATCACCCTCCCTCCTCCCATCCCCTATGCTTATAAGGATGTGGCTGGGCTGCCCCTGGGTTACTAGAACCATGCCACCATATATCGGAAAAGCCTTTTCTTGCACAGGAAGGGAACCTTAGAGACTGTTTTACTCCACCCCAACTTTGAGCAGCTGAGGGAACTGAAGCCCATGCTCACACAGTGAGTTAGCATAGCCAGACTAGAGCTCTTCCATCTTTAACTCAATAATTGCAGTACGTATTTGGAGGTCCGTCATAGTCTGTCCATTTCTTGATTCCATTGAGCTCCCCTCTCACCTCCACATCAGCTACGTGCATCCTCAATCCCAGTGATTGGGAGGAATGATGTTCCAGGCCTTTACCTTGCCAACCATAGGCCTATAAAGCTACAGCAAGTAGTGCATGCATACTTAGAGAAGGTAGAAGCTAGACTAGGAAGAACAGAGATTTATTCCTTTTCAATCTTTCTAAGAAAATTCTAGAGAAAATTGAGGCAGTAACTAAGGACTGAAGCCTCTGAAACCAGGCTATCTGGATAAAATCCACCCTTGAGGCCTTATTACCTGTGTGGTCTTGGGTTAGGTACTGAGCTGCTCCGTGTCTCGGTTTTCTCATCTGGAAGATAGAGTTGATAATAGTACTTTTCTCTTAATTTAAGTGAGATGACTTTGAGTCTCTGTTGAAATAAGAAATCAAGCGGGACCCTAGGCTTATATTGTTTTATCCTTCTCTAAAAGGAGTAAGAGGAAAGAGCCAGTGACCTTCCTTTGAATGTCACCTGAAGATTGATAGCACAATCTTACAAATATTTATCTTAGGATAATATGCTTAGGAATACAAACATGGGAAGTATTATTACCAGAGCAAGAAATTATTGAGTAGGACAACCACTCAGAATTATAGGTACTTTTCAATGTTATTAAAGGAGTCATGGCAATAATTTCTAATTCTTGGACTCTTACAAAACCTTTTTTTTTTTTTTTTCAAATTACGCTTCCAAGGACAGCTTTGGTGTTTTGTTTTGTTTTGTTTTGTTTTGTTTTGTTTTGTTTTGTTTTGTTTTGTTTTTGGAGACAGTGTATTGCTCTGTCACCCAGACTGGAGTGCAGTGCTGCAATCTCAGCTCACTGCAACCTCCGCCTCCCAGGTTCAAGCAATCCTCCTGCCTCAGCCTCCCTAGTAGCTGGAACTACAGATGTGCATCACCATGCCTGGCTAATTTTTTGTATTTTTAATAGAGGTGGGGTTTTGCCATATTGCCCAAGCTGGTCTCGAACTCCTGAGCTCAGGCAATCCGCCCACCTCTGCCTCCCAAAGTGCTAGGATTACAGGCATGAGCCACTGCGCCTGGCCAAGGACAGATTTGTATTAACAGGGAATAATCCTACAAGTTAAAATAATCCTACAAGCCTCTATATTACACAGAAAAACAAAATTGGTATTTTTATGAGCGTTCTCCACTTAGCACCTTATCTAATCGAATTCTTTGACCTAATTTTGTATTAGGAGGCATCTCTCTCTCTTCTTTGAGACTCCTTTGTTAATTATGAAGATTGGCAGTTTTCAGACCTGGCTCTGGAATTCCATTACTTAGCATTAAAAGTTAAAAGCAGGCCTGAAGATTTCAGTTTTCCTGGCAGAAATGAGTGAGGGAGGAATAGGATTCTTCTGTGTAATAGTAAAATAAGGAGTACGTAGCATTGATCTACATCTCACAGAGCTAGTATGAAGATGAAGACAAGTGATTCTTGTAGAACACTAAGAACAATGCCTAATCCATTTTAAGGGCTTACAACATTAGCTGTTAATAATGTCATCTCATTATCAGATGTGAGTGCCCTCAGCATTCTTTCTCATTATTTTCAAATATTCACCCTTTCCCCACTTACTTCAAAGGAGTAAGAGATCGTGGCCTTTTCCCTTCTAAGATGAGCTGTTCCATGCCAGTTCTTGGCCCCATTCTGCTTTCCTTCTCCATTATCTTGCTTTACCAGATAGACTTTGTCTTCTGCCTTCACCTTTCTAAACAATGTCCCCCATTTCATCTCTTCTCCCTATCAGGGCTCCCCCTTCTTTCATGGCCAGGTTTCTGTGAAGAATGTTCTACTGTCACTGCTTCTGCTTCCTCATCTCCACCTTCATTGTTTCATCTAGTCTCCCTCAGGTCTCTGTTGTCAAATCCACTGGTGTCTATTTAATGTTAATCCTACTTAACTTCCCTGGCATTTGACACTGTTGCCCACCCTTCCTTGCAACTCTCACCTTTCCTGCCTTGACTGTTGCTGTTTTCTCCTGCACCTGCCTCTCTGAGTATTCTTTCTCAGTCTTCTCTGCCAGGTCCTGTACTCTGGCCCCCTTTCATCTTGTGTTCCCTAGAGTCCTGTCCTTAGCTCTCCTCTGCGTGTTCTTTTCTCTTGGACAGACCATCTACTTTGTTTATTTATTTGAGACAGGGCCTCACTCTGTTGCCCAGGGTGGAGTGCAGTGGCACAATCTCGGCTCACTGCAGCCTTGACCTCCTGGGCTCAAGTGATCCTCCCACCTCAGCCTCCTGAGTAGCTGGGACTACAGGCACACACCACCATGCCCAGCTAATTTTTGCATTGTTTTGTAGAGTTGGGGTGTCACTATGTTGCCCAGACTGGTCTAGAACTTCTGGGCTCAAGCGATTCGCCTGCCTCGGCCTTCCAAAGTTCTGGGATTATAGGAGTGAGCCACTGCACCCAGCCACATCATCCACTTTAAATACAGCGTATATGCTACTTAATCCCAAGTCCTTGTCTGTGTCTGCCGAGGTCCCATGGGCATGTCCTAAACAGAACTCACTCTCCCTTTTACAGATCTTTTCCTCCCATCTGCTCCTCCACAATTTCCAGAGCACCTCATGCTATTGCTGTCATCTCTGTCTGTACAACTTACCTTTTGAAGACAGCTGAACTCCTTCTCCTTTGTAAAGCTCCTCCCTTCTCTCAGGGAGATAAGAAGCAATTTACTCAAACATAAATTAAATGGATGAGAAAGAACTGAAGTGCTGGGCTGAATGATTCTAATGGTCCTTTCTAGATCTTAAGAATCTGGGTTCTCTTGTCTTTCACTGGGTTCAGTAATTATTGTCCTCATCAGTGACCATAGAGGAACTCCAGAGAAATGGAGAGAACAGAGAAGAAGGTGGTTACTAATCAATTTCCTTTTCTCTTTCAGTTTTATGCGTGTGAGATGGTGCTTGAGGAAGAGGGAATCTATGGAGGTGAGAGGAGATGAATGTGAGTGGAAAGGGAGAGAGAACACACAGAAGAAAAAACCGTTGTCGTTCTCCACCCCCCAGCTCCTTCTTTTCCTGGTCTTATTCCTGTTAGTGTAGCAGGAGGAGAGGTTCCTGAGAATGGGAATGGGAATAGGACCACGAATTAGAACACTACTGGGGGCTGGGCGTGGTGGCTCATACCTGTAATCCCAGCACTTTGGGAGGCCGAGGGGGTGGATCACCTGAGGTCAGGAGTCTGAGTCCAGCCTGGGCAACATGGTGAAACCCCATCTTTACTAAAAATACAATAATTAGCTGGGCGTGATGGTGCACGCCTGTAATCCCAGCTACTCGGGAGGCTGAGGCAGGAGAATTGCTTGAACCCGAGAGGCAAAGGTGGCAGTGAGCCGAGATCACACCATTGCACTCCAGCCTGGGCAACAAGAGTGAGACTCAGAGAAAGAAAGAAAGAGGAGAGAGAGAAGAGAGAGAGAGAAAGAAAATAAAAGAAGAAAAGAAAGAGAGAGGGAGGGAGGGAAAAGAAAGGATAAGAAAAGAACTCTACTGGGGTAGTGTGAAAGGAACAGCAGGGCTTAGAGTTGGAAATGACCAGCCACTCTTCTCACCTTCCAAGGCTCCCACAGGAAAAACTGGGCCTCCCCTCTGTGTATTCCTCATGCTATTCTCCACACAACCCAAACCTGATCACAGCCCTCCCTGCTGGAAATAGCAGCAGCTCAATATAAAGCCCAGAATCCCCAACATGCCTCCTATCCCTTGCACAGTCTGGCCCCTCCTGTCCCGTTAGCCTCATCGTGTGCTGCTTCCTTCTCCTGACTCGCCACCCTCCAGCCAGAGGCACTTTACCCATGCTTTTCCAGGTACCCAGAATGTTCTCCACCCCACAGCTTTTTGCCTTCCCAAGTCTTACCCAAATTCTAAGCTTAATTTTCTCTTCTTGAGGGAAGTCTTGCCTACACCCCCAGTTGTGGTTACATCCCTTTAACATATGTGCTCACAGCTTGCTGTTTGACCTCTTTGGAGCACAACCGTGAGTTAATAGTTTGTGTCATAATTTGTCTGGTGTTTCTCCCTCACTAGACTGTAAGCTCCAGAAGGTTGGGAGCACGTCCATTTTGCTCACTGCTGTTATCTCTGGTGTTCATACAGTCCTACATGTAGGCAGCTTTCAGTAAATATTTGCTGAATAATGAATGAGTGAGCCAGGCGTGGTGGCTCACACCTATAATCCCAGCACTTTGGGAGGCCAAGGCGGGCGGATCACCAGAGGTCAGAAGTTTGAGACAAGCCTGGCCAACATGGCAAAACCCCGTCTCTGCCAAAAATACAAAAATTAGCTGGGCATGGTGGCGTGCACCCGTAATCCCGGCTACTTGGGAGGCTGAGGCAGGAGAATTGCTTGAACCCAGGAGGCGGAGGTTGCAGTGAGCCAAGATCACACCATTGCACTCTAGCCTGGATGACGAGAGCTAAACTCCGTCTCTAAATAAATAAATAATGAATGAATGAATGAATGTTTTCTCGGCACTTTTGGTCAGCCCTCTAGTAAAAACCCACCACTTAACACATTGTATTACAGGCTGCTGTGGACACGTCTCCTTTCCTTATCAGACTGTGAGCTCCTTAACGGCAGGGACTGTGTCTTATTCTTCTTTGAGCCTCCATTGCTTAATGCAGTACTGGCGTGTGGCAGGCACTCAAATATTTGTGGCGGACCTTCCCTCTTAACATGGAGCTGAGTACCTTCTGCAGGGAGGCTGATGCTTTCTGTCCCCACAGATGTGAGCTGTGATGAATGGGCCTTCTCTTTGCTGCCTCTTGATGTGGATCTGCTGAGCATGGAACTACCAGAATTTTTCAGGGATTACTTTCTGGTAAATGCAGAGGCCCTTGTGTTTTGGCATCAGGGGATGGGGACAAATGCGGGATGCAGAGGGCTAGAAATACCAATATAACCTTTGTCCAACGCAAGTAATTTATCACAGGTGATAGTGATGTAGTGATTGAGTGCTACAGATTGGTCTTTGTAGGACTTCCTGTGGAGCCAATGAAAATGAACCTTTCAAGCATCCCCCAGACCCTGCCACCCTGCTCCAGGGCTTCTAGGGCTAGCCAGTTTCCAGGTGTCCTATTGGGTTGGTTCATATCTTTCTGGCTTGTGTGGTCCCTGCAGGAAGGAGATCAGCGTTGGATCAACACTGTAGCTCAGGCCTTACACCTTCTCAGCACTCTCTATGGACCCTTTCCAAACTGCTATGGAATTGGCAGATGCGCCAAGGTAAGAGCACTAGCAGTACTGTTGTCCCGGCAGACCCTGTTTCCCCGGTTCTGTACCCACCTGGGGTTATCCAAGGGCATCTGTTATATGAGGTGTATTCTTTACTTTGCTTTCATTGTTCTGGAATAGATCCTCAGAGAGGAGAACTTGTGTGGCTAACAGAGAAGCAAAAGCCAGGATCTCCTGGGTAGCATTCCTAAATCTCTTTTTATTTTGGGGACAGAGTAACACATCTTCTCATCAGTCTGAAGAGTGTTGGGGAAGGATAGACACAGATGGGAGTAGATAGGGCCGTATTGTGAATAATTAGCTCCTGTCTTGGGGACAAGAGGAAGTATCACGTGGAAAGGGTTGGCTTCTGTAGGTATGGGGCTGCAGTAGGGACCTGGACACAAGACTGAGAATGTCTTGGGCCCTGGCAGATGGCATATGAATTGTGGAGGAACCTGGAGGAGGAGGAGGATGGTGAAACCAAGGGCCGAAGGCCAGAGATTGGACATATCTTTCTCTTGGACAGAGGTAAATTATGCCCAGCGCTCCTGTCATGTTTCAGCCCTAGAAGACATGGGAATACAGAAAGCGTGGTGGCAAAGTTAAAATCCTAAAGTTAGGGCTGTGAATCCCAGCTTTGAGGAGCCTGGGCCCTTGGCCCTATGGAAAGTATCAAAGCTGCCCTTGGGCATGCCGTGTCGAAGGCTGGGTCAGGGAGAACCTTCATGGTCAGGGATCTGTGTTTCAGATGTGGACTTTGTGACAGCACTTTGCTCCCAAGTGGTTTACGAGGGCCTAGTAGATGACACCTTCCGCATCAAGTGTGGTAAGTGCTATGGGCCTCCGCAGCTTGGCAAGATGGACGGGTCATCAGCCTTGGCACCTTCCACATGGGGCAGGGCTTGTGGGAGAGACCCAGACCCTGAATGAACTGCTGACTTCCAAATAGTTTGAGGACCTTTATGGCAGTTCAGGGAATGGTAGAAGTCCTCATTGGAGATCCTAATAGCTGTCCCTCTGCTCTCAAAGGGAGTGTCGACTTTGGCCCAGAAGTCACATCCTCTGACAAGAGCCTGAAGGTGCTACTCAATGCCGAGGACAAGGTGAGGGTGTGGGTGCTAGCAATGGGCCCACCTAGGGCCACTGCTTATACCAGGCTGTGGGCCCCAGCTCTGAGAGGCGAGGCTGAGTCTATGGGAGAGAGGGTTTGCCCACCAGTTCAGAGCATATCCTAGAGCACAGAGTAGGCATTTGATATGGACTTAGGGATCCCAGCTCAGCTTTCTTTGTATTTCTGCCAGAACACCTGAGCACCCTTCCTGTACTGTCATTCTACTGCTAAGTTATGGTTCTGACAGAGTAAGTTGTTCTTGTCTTACTCTCCTCACAGGTGTTTAATGAGATTCGGAACGAGCACTTCTCCAATGTCTTTGGCTTCTTGAGCCAGAAGGCCCGGAACTTGCAGGCCCAGTATGATGTGAGGCTCCAAGCCCTGGTCCTCTGTTTTGTTCCCTCAGTGGCTTCCCAAGGCTGCTGCCCTTGGGCCCCTCTTCTAATACTATGACAGGTTCCCTGTCCTTTCTCATGGATGGATGGCAACTGAGGGAGGGTGGTGGTTTCTCATGTCTGAGGTTGGGGGGTTCACCTTTGGGAATTTTCCCACAGCGCCGGAGAGGCATGGACATTAAGCAGATGAAGAATTTCGTGTCCCAGGAGCTCAAGGGCCTGAAGCAGGAGCACCGCCTGCTGAGTCTCCGTAGGTTTCAGCTTGAGGGGCGTGAGGGGAAGTGACTGTGTCCCTCTGGGGAAAGCACCAGGGGACCATTACCCCCGAGGAGGAGATCCCTGTTCATCGGACGCATATGGTCTTATTTGGTGTCAAGTGGGAAGAAGTGCTTTTGGATTTTGCCTTAGGAGGTTTTTATTCTTCTGGACAATAAAGGGACATCTTTCTAGAACCAGGAATATGTCAGCTCCCTTTGTCCAACCTGCAGATATTGGGGCCTGTGAATCCATCATGAAGAAGAAAACCAAGCAGGATTTCCAGGAGCTCATCAAGACTGAGCATGGTAACTGCCGCAGCCTTGCTGTGCTACTGCCCACGCTTCTGCTTCCCCAGCTCCCAGCCCCGTTCCACCCTTAAAAGATGTTCTCTGGCTCTTCCCAGCTGACACTGGCTATGTGGAATGCTGGTTCCTGCTAGAAGTCCTGGGGGTCCCTTAACCCACTCCAAGCATAGAGAAAGAGACGGGGAGACAGACACCTGTTAGCATAGATGGCAACAGCTGAGCTGGCCCCCAGTAACAGGCTCTCCTCTGATTACTCACAGCACTGCTAGAGGGGTTCAACATCCGGGAGAGCACCAGCTACATTGAGGAACACATAGACCGGCAGGTGCGCAGGTGGAGGGCTGGGGGTGCCGAGAATGGCGTTTAGAGGTGGGGTCGGCCTTAAGCAGAAGGAAAAGAACACCTGTTGTGAAGCTTCAGTTCTCCTCGAGTCTTTCTTCCTATGCAGGTGTCGCCTATAGAAAGCCTGCGCCTCATGTGCCTTTTGTCCATCACTGAGAATGGTGAGCCCAAAAGACTGAAGATGAGAATGTCAGATTGAGAAACTATGCTTTAGGGACAGAAGAAGTGATTTTGAAAGGCTAAGGCAAATGTCTTAGCAAACAGAATGTTTCCCTGTAATTTAATAGATTCTTTTTTGTTTGGGGTGAATTATCACCAGGACACAGGGTAATTTATTGTTTTAGCCCTAAGTGGGACCACATCCAGGCCACCCTAGAGCCCTGTCATATCTTAGGACTGCAGGGGTGTAGAGCTGAGTGGCATTTCTCTCATCAGTCCATCTGTCCTTATTTTCAATGAGATAAAGATATATTCCAGGAAAAAGGGACAGCAAGTTCATTTCATGAACATTTATTTATTTTTTTGAGACAGAGTCTCGCTCCGTCACCCAGGCTGGAGTATAGTGCTGTGATCTCGGCTCACCACAACCCCCACCTCCTGGGTTCAAGTGATTCTCCTGCCTCAGCCTCCTGAGTAGCTGGGACTACAGGTGTGCACCACCACGCCCAGCTAGTTTTCATGAACATTTCTAAAATTCCAGATTATGCAACCTTCATGGCAACTTGTTTTTACTGTTGAAGTCTTCCAGTTCATGAATATTCTTGAAGGTTGCCTTCTTTTTCTTTTTTTTTTTTTTTTAAGACAGAGTCTTGCTCTGTTGCCTAGGCTGGAGTGCAATGGCACAATCTCGGCTCACTGCAACCTCCACCTCCCAGGTTCAAGCGATATCTCACCTCACCCTCTTGAGTAGCTGCGACTACAGATGCACGCTATCGTACCCAGCTAATTTTTGTATTTTTAATAGAGACGGGGTTTTGTTATGTTGGCCAGGCTGGTCTGGAACTCCCGACCTCAGGTGATCCACCTGCCTGGGCTTCCCTAAGTTCTGGGATTACAGGAGTGAGCTACTGTGCCCGGCTGAAGGTTGCTTTCTACCCAGAGAAGTATTTTGCTTATTCTAAATCTCATTTACTATAGTTAGAATCCCAGTTATTGTTACCTCTATGGAGAAAAACATATAAGACTGTGCTTTTGGAACTCATTTGAACACTTTTTCTATTTCTCAATAGTTATGAAGCAGTTCGTCGTAGAACTGCCCCTTAGCCAGAAAGAAATGCATGAGTCTGCCAGGTGTGGTGGCTCACGCCTGTAATCCCAGCACTTTGGGAGGCCAAGGCAGGCGGATCTCAAGATCAGGAGTTGGAGACCAGTTTGACCAACATGGTGAAACCCTGTCTCTACTAAAAATACAAAAATTAGCCAGGTGTGGTGGTGCATGCCTGTAATCCCAGCTACTCAGGAGGCTGAGGCAGGAGAATGGCTTGAACCCGGGAGGCGGAGGTTGCAGTAAGCCAAGATCGTGCCACTGCACTCCAGCCTGGGTGACAGAGCAAGACTCCATCTCTAAATAAATAAATAAATAAATGCCTGAGTCATCACTTCTTCTCCCTCCTGCTGCATCCTCCCCACATCCCACTATGATCACTGTTAGTTCCAGTGTCCCCTCCTCAGCACCCTTATGTTTCACAGCTCTTCTTGGGAGCTCCCAGACCGAGGCTTTATCTTTCAATAAGCAAGCTTAAATTTAGAACCAACTGTATACTCTGCAGGGTTAACATTTACTGAATCCTTCCTCCTGAAGAAGGCATTCGTTGCTGGTTGATCTGTACATTTTAGGGTGCCTCTGCCAGCCTCTTTCTCATGCACCTGTCTTATTTTCTTTACTCTTAGGTTTGATCCCCAAGGATTACCGATCTCTGAAAACACAGTATCTGCAGGTAAGGCCTGGAGAATGTATTCTTGAGGGAACTTGATGGAGGGCAGTTACTGGGCATTTTTGAAAGAGGCAAGAGAAGTGGCCCCTTTCCTGCCTCCATTACCTTCCTGTTTCCATTCAGGCCTCCCTCTTAGAGCTACTAGGGAGAGTCAGCTTTCAGCACGCCTCTCTGCCCTCTACCCTTGTTTCACCCCACACACTGACGGCGCATGGCCAGTGCTGAGAATTTAAACATTTCAGTGCTGGCCCCGGTGGTGAGTTCTTACTCCTGGGAGTCTCCCTCATTTTAGCACCGTATGAAGCATTGATTCAGCTTTCCTTCCTGGTACTTCTCAAGTCTTACTTCATCCAGGAAGCCTTTCCCATACATCCATGGGTCTCTAAAGTCTCATGCTGCTTTTTATTCTTCTTTGTTTGGTGTTTAATTATTTTTTTTCTTTTTTTTTTTATTTCGAGATGATGTCTCGCTCTGTTGCCCAAGCTGGAGTGCAGTGGTGCGACTTCAGCTCACTGCAACCTCTGCCTCCCAGGTTCAAGCATTTATCTGCCTCAGCCTCCTGAGGAGCTGAGACTGCAAGCACGAGCCACCATGCCCAGCTAATTTTTGTATTTTTAGTAGAGACGGGGTTTCACCATGTTGGCCAGGCTGGTCTCAAACTCCTGACCTCAAGTGATGTGCCTGCCTTGGCCTCCCAAACCCAAAGTGCTGGGATTACAGGCATGAGCCACCGCTCCCAGCCCTGTTTGGTTATTTCTGATGTGAAAATTTATCTCAACAAAGTGTGAGCTCCTTCACATTGCAGCAGAGGCTTCATAGTCCTTCTGCTCAACTCTGTAGTACCTGACAGTGCTAGATGCTCTTTGGACACTCAGTAAATAGTCTAATTGCATCTTCTTCAGAGCTATGGCCCTGAGCACCTGCTAACCTTCTCCAATCTGCGAAGAGCTGGGCTCCTAACGGAGCAGGCCCCCGGGGACACCCTCACAGCCATGGAGAGTAAAGTGAGCAAGCTGGTGACCGACAAGGCTGCAGGTAAGCGGGGAGCACAAGTGACCCCTGCTCCAGCTGTTGTCCTGACTTCTCTCAACAGGCAGCACGCTGGGAAGGACAGAATGAATTGGAGAAGGTGGACTGATTCCTTCCTATTAATGTCATTACTATTATTACTACTACTTCTGCTAGTAAGAGCGGTTTCCACATAGTGAACACTTACCATGTACTGAACCCTTTAGTTTCTCATTTAATCTCAGAAAGACTCTATGAGGTAAATTTTCTCATCCTCATTTTATGATGAAACTGAGGCTTAGAGAATTAAGTGATTTGTCCAAGGTCCCTTAGTAAGTTAGGTCAGTTTAACTCCAAAGCACATACCAATAAACTCGGGTTACCCTGTGGATTGCATTTAGTAGAGAGCTGGTACCCTGTAGGCGGGGGAAGACTGTGGGTGGGGAGAAGGGTGGGGAGTATCTTGATTAGTTCCAGGGAATTGTAGTTGAACAGCTTCCGAGAGTTTTTGGATGTGATTGGTGCTGTTGTGTCCTGAATGGTATTATCTTTGGCAGTGTCATGAATCCATAGACCTTAGGTGAAACCTGACACAGATTTCTTCCCCAGGAAAGATTACTGATGCCTTCAGTTCTCTGGCCAAGAGGAGCAATTTTCGTGCCATCAGCAAAAAGCTGAATTTGGTATGTGGAACAGGGATGGTTAGGGAAGACGGTGGGTTCATTCCATTGTGGAGTCCTTTTTTTTTTTGAGATGGAGTCTTGCTCTGCTGCCCAGGCTGGAGTGCAGTGGCACAATCTCAGCTCACTGCAACCTCCGCCTCCCAGGTTCAAGTGATTCTCCTGCCTCAGCCTCCCAAGGGATTACAGGCATGTGCCGCCACGCCGAGCTAGTTTTTGTATGTTTAGTAGAGACAAGGTTTCCCCATGTTGGCCAGGCTTGTCTTGAACTTCTGACTTCAGGTGATCCGCCCACCTCGGCCTCCCAAAGCGCTGGGATTACAGGCATGAGCCACTGCGCCCAGCCCATTGTGGAGTACTTTGAATCCACAAAAACCTTTTTGTCATTTCATGTGTATAAAGATTCTTTTGTTTGGTAGTCTTACAGCATGGTAGATTCATTCATTTAATCAACATGTAACAAGCACCTGCCAATGCCAGAGAATATTCTAAGTGCTGCTTCAGTGACAACCATATCCTATGTCACTCAAGGGCAGGGAAAGGAGAACCCATCCCTCCAGCCCCTTCACATTATTCAATAATGACGCACGGGAACTCATTCCAGAGAACTGGCAGTTACTCAACAGAAACTGCCATCTTCCGTTATGGATTCTCTTTTCGGGGCTATTGCTGGTTCTCCCTTTAGTTGAAATAAGAATTGTTCTTTGGGCTATGCCACTTTATCTGACCCTTTAAAGGGTTAGGGAGCTGAGCTGTCACTTGCCTAATGAAGTCCCTTTGTCTTATAGATCCCACGTGTGGACGGCGAGTATGATCTGAAAGTGCCCCGAGACATGGCTTACGTCTTCAGTGGTGCTTATGTGCCCCTGAGCTGCCGAATCATTGAGCAGGTGAGAGCATGTTACTCTTGCTCCCATTGATATTTCACTCTCTCTGCTTTCTCTTGGTCCCTGGCCTGTCTCAACTTTTTTTTTTTTCTTCTTTGAGAGATGGAGTCTTGCTCTGTCACCCAGGCTGGAGTGCAGTGGCGCGATCTTGGCTCACTGCAACCTCCGCCTCCCGGATTCAAGTGATTCTCCTGCCTCAGCTTCCCAAGTAGCTGGGACTACAGGCATGTGCCACTGCACCTAGCTAATTTTTGTATTTTTAGTAGAGATGGGGTTTCATATAGACGGGGCCAACTATATGTTGGCCAGGCTGGTCTCGAACTCCTGACCTCAGGTGATCCCCCTGCCTCAAACTCCTGAAGTGTTGGAATTACAGGCGTGAGCCACCACACCTGGCCCTGTCTCAAGTTTTTGCTCCTTGAGTAATGAGCGAGAAATGTGACAGTCTGGCTGCTGTGCCCTTCCTTTCCTAAGTCTGATACCGTCGGTAGCCTTAAACACAGTGCTTATACCTTCCCAGGTGCTAGAGCGGCGAAGCTGGCAGGGCCTTGATGAGGTGGTACGGCTGCTCAACTGCAGTGACTTTGCATTCACAGGTATGTGGCATTAACAGTGGGGTAGGCTGGCAGTGAGGGGTGGGCTGGATGCACCACTCAGGACTAGCATGTCAGGGAAGAGCTGAATCTGGTCTGATCCTCACAGATATGACTAAGGAAGACAAGGCTTCCAGTGAGTCCCTGCGCCTCATCTTGGTGGTGTTCTTGGGTGGTTGTACATTCTCTGAGATCTCAGCCCTCCGGTTCCTGGGCAGAGAGAAAGGTAAGAGAGAGCAGAAAGGTGAGAATTGGCCTGCATTGTAGCTGGGTAACAAAGTGTCAGCTGGGTGCGGTGGTTCATGCCTGTAATCTCAGCACTTTGGGAGGTGGAGGCGGGCAGATCACCTGAGGTCAGGAGTTCGAGACTAGCCTGACCAACATGGTGAAACCCCATCTCTACGAAAAATACAAAAACTAGCCAGGCATGGTGGCAGGTGCCTATAATGCTAATTACTCGGGAGGCTGAGGCAGGAGAATTGCTTGAACCCGGGGGGTGGAGGTTGCAGTGAGCTGAGATTGCGCCATTGCACTCCAGCCTGGGCAACAATAGCAAAACTCCATCTCAAGAAAAAAAAACAAAAAAAAACACACAAAGTGTCCTACACAAGAATATTTTTCTCCTGGCCTCGGAGTACAACTTGCCATAGCCTTACTGTGGGCTGCCACAGCAGGGAGCCCAGTTATACCAGTGGTAGAAAGCAGTGATGCCCAAGAGCATGGCGCTCACGTCTCTGTCTATAAACGGGTGCTGTGATCCCATGGGGACTGTGGAACTGGAGGGGCTCTATGGTTACCGTTGGGGCCTAAGATCTGTGCTGTCTCTTCTGCTGCTGCATTTGACTCCTTAGGCTACAGGTTCATTTTCCTGACGACAGCAGTCACAAACAGCGCTCGCCTTATGGAGGCCATGAGTGAGGTGAAAGCCTGATGTTTTTCCCGGCCAGTGCTGACACCTTCCCTGAACACATTCCTCAGTGAGATGCAGGCATCTGGCACCCAGCTGCTATAACCAAGTGTCCACCAACTACCTGCTAAGAGCCGGGAGCATGGAACGTGTTGGGATTTAGAGAACATCTGAGAAAAGAGTTCACTTCCTGCTCCCAGGATATTTCTCTTTTCTGTTTATGAAGTCCAACCCATGCTGCTAAGATACGAGCAGGAAGAGGTATCCTTTGCTAAATTATATTTGAATATCATTGTAAATAAAGCCTCTGCTCTCAGATGTAATACGTTTGTCATCTGGACACGCATTTCCATCTTTATTAGTGAAAGCCCATGGGAGCTTTCTACAGGGGCTTCCTATGCTTCTTGGCCTGGACTTTGTAGTGGCTCCACGCCTGGTCTGGTTCTGCCCTCTAAAAATCACTCAACCACTCTGTACCTGAGTTTCCTCAACCATAAAATGAGGGGGATGGCTGAGGTGACCAGCAAGCACGTTTCCAGTTCTAAAATGTTGTGATTCGTTACATTTTTGAGAAAATGACTTTGTTGTTTTAACTTAAGGAGGCACTTCAATTTTAAGCGTTTTGTTTCTTACTGCAGAATGAAAGATTGCGTGCCATTAGAGCCATTTCAGTGCTCCTATAAATGTGCCAGCACCCTCCTCATTGCTGATGCTAGTAGCCTTTCTCTCTCTTTACCTTTTAAAAATGATGAAATATAGGCCAGGTGCTGTGGCTCACGCCTGTAATCACTGCACTTTTGGAAGCCGAGGCAAGGGGAACATTTGAACCCCGGAGTTTGAGACCAGCCTGGATAACATGGCAAGACCCCATCTCTACGAAAAATAAAAAAATTAGCCGAGGGTGGTGGCACACACCTGTATTCCTAGCTACTGGGGAGGCTGAGGTGGGAGGATCCTTTGAGCCCAGGAGGTCGAGGCTGCAGTAAGCTGTGACCCTGTCTCAAAAAAAAAAAAAAAAAAAAGGAATTACAACCACCTACATTAGTGGCCTCTTTTCAGGCCTCTTCCAACTTGATCTCACTGATGACTATGCTTTCCTTGAGATTGTCTTATTCAGCTTCCATAATACCCTTTCTTTGTCCTCCCATAGTCTCTTAGGTTGTTCTTTGATTACTCCTCTCTGCTCATCCCATTTGCTGACACCTCCCCTCTTTCTGTCCTTTGTTGTCATCCACTTCCAGATCTCAAGCTTTCATCTCACTCCTTAGTGCCACACAAGTATTTCCTACCTGGTCATTCCAAGGCACTTCAAACTCAGCATGTACAAGATAAACTCATGAGTGGAAGCTCCTGTCCCTACTTGAATCCTTCAATCTGCTCTTCTTCCTGTATTCCCAAACTTTGTTCAAATGAGCAAAAAATTGTATTCTTGACCTCAGATTTTTTCTTTCTATGCCCCACCTTCAGCTGGTTCCCTTGTGCTATTGGTTCTTATTTCTAAATGTCTCTAGTTCATCTTCTCACCATCCCTATGACAGAGGTCTTTATTGTCTCTTGCCTGGGTTTTTGCAAGAGTGTCCCTCCCAGCTGCTCATTCTTCCATCTGTTCCCCATTCCACAGTGCTGCCACTTACTAAAAGGAAGAAAGAAAATCAAAACCTGAGTTACTGGATCATCAAAAGTATTCTTCCTATAGAATAATGATCATTCTGGGCCCAGCACGGTGGCTTACACCTATAATCCTAGCACTTTGGGAGGCCGAGGCAGGTAGATCACCCGAGGTCAAGAGTTCAAGACCAGCCTGGCCAACATGGCAAAACCCCGTCTCTATTAAAAATACAAAAAAAAAGTATCCAGGCATGGTGGTGCGTGCCTGTAGTGGCAGCTACTCGGGAAGCTGAGGCACAAGAATTGCTTGAACCCAGGTAGCGAAGGTTGCAGTGAGCTGAGATTGGGCCACTGCACTTCAGCCTGGGTGACAGAGGGAGACTCCTTCTCAATTAAAAAAAAAAAGAACATTGAAAGCACCAATGAAGTTTTTCTGAAAATAAGAAAAATATGGTTCTGAAGGTGAAGCAAACAAGCATCCTTTACCTTTAGGGAAAAGGCATATGAAGAGGATTCACCTAAGTTACAGGTGGCCAATAAACACGAAAAATATGCAATTTCAGTTATAATCGTGCCAAACAAGGGAATGCCAGTATTATTATTTTACCTACAAAATGAGCAAAGATGTTTAAAAGTACAATAGAATTCAGCCCTGCTGAGGGTAACAAAAGGAGGGTACTTTTCCAGTGAGGCTTTGTGCAGAAGGCAAATTAATAAAGGGAGCATTCGGTAATTACACCTCTATGAATCAGCCGTACGAAAACGCAGGATGCATTTATAAATACATACATACATAAAGATTTCTGTATGAAGATATTCAGCCCAGCCTTATCTTTTAAATTATTATCTAAATATCAATAGCAGAATAGGCGAGATATCTACACACCAGGATATTATGCTACCATGAATCACTGGGAAAAAAATGTGATATATAAGCATTTAGGGATGTAACATGTTCATCGAAGAAAGGAGGCTACAAAAGTACTTTAATGTCTATTTTGAGTTTTAAATTTTTCATGTAACGATTTAGAAACTCATCTAATTTGATCAGGTGACTTAGGCAAATCATTCAAATCTTTTTGCGTTTCCTCTGCAATGGCGACAATACTTGCCATACAGGATTGTGGAAGTTAAATGGATAACTGGCGTTGAAACGTTCCAGGCTCATAAGCAGGACTCAATGTTCCTTCCCTTCCCCTTTAGTGTATGGCTTCTTACATCTGGGGAAGAGTCCCACCAAAGATCGATTCCAAGCTTCGCTTCTTGGATGAGCGAGGGAAACTAGGCGCTAACTTTCCTATTCATCCCCGCGCCCGTTCCGGGCAGCCGGGACTCAGGGAAGCCAAGCAGCCGCGGTGCTCTCAACTCCTTCCCCGCCGGCGCGCTTCGAATCCAAACTGCGCAGGGCGAGGAGGGGCGGCGTGTTCCGATGACGTAGCCGGCTCTGAAGAGGAGTCCCTTGAGGCTGCGGCCAAGCGAGGGAAGCGGGAGGCGCAGGCCACGCCTGGCCACTCACAGACAGTGACGTCATCCCCCGCCGCCACTCCAGCGCTTCTCAGGCCCTGCTCGCGAGTCCCCGCCCCGATTACGCACCCGCGACTTCAGCCCGAGGGGCGGGGATTTTCTTGGAGCGACGGGAAGCGACGCCAATCGCGACGAGGCTTCGCCCCGTGGCGCGGTTTGAAATTTTGCGGGGCTCAACGGCTCGCTGAGCGGCTACCCGGAGTGACATCGCCGGTGTTTGCAGGTGGTTGTTGCTCTCGGGGCCGTGTGGAGTAGGTCTGGACCTGGACTCACGGCTGCTTAGAGCGTCCGCCATGAGGAGAAGGTGCGGGTTGCGGGGAAATCGAGGGGACGCGGGAGGGAGCGACGCCCGTCTTGGGTGCGGGGCCTGTTCAGGGGTGCAGGACCCGTGCAGGGTCCCGGGTCTAGATCGTCACGGCAGTCGGCGTCGAGTGAGGCCGGGGGCGCTGAGGGACAGGGTCTGGAGGCGGCGAGCCAGTGCGAGGGCCGCGGCTGTGAGACCTGACGCGCTGTCCCCCGGCGGCCGCGGGTGCCCGTAGGCTCAGACGCCCGGGGGGGGGGCTGAGCGCCGGTGCCCGGACGCGGCAGGGCGGTCGAGGCCGGTGGCCCGGGGCGGCCTCCACCCAGGCGGTCAGCGCTGGCGCTTGGACCCCACCCTCCCCGCCCGCGGCGTCTCAGGTGCCGCTTCTTGGCGCAGATGACTCGTTGTAAACCTTCTGCGGTCGTGGCTTCTCTTTAAAGCTGTTAAGTTTATTTATCGTTGTTTTTCTTTGTTTAATTCTTTTTTTTTATTTTTGTGGAAACGCGGTCTCCCTATGTTGGCCAGGCTGGTCTCGAACTCCTGGCTTCAAGTGATCCTGCCACCTCCGCCTCCCAAAGTGTTGGGATTACAGGCGCGAGCCACCGTGCCCGGCCCGTTATTTTTCTTTATATCTGTCCAGCGGTGTTAACGTTTTGTTTGAATTGGAAACATAGTTTGTTTCTTTGCAAGTTAAGAAACAGATTATGGAATTCTTTTCCGGTCGTTTTAATAACTTCCTAGGCATTGTTGGGGAGGGACTGTACGACTTGAAATCGGGACCAGACGGTGACACTGCCACTTACCAACCTTGTGACTTCCAAATATTAACTTTATTTTCTGAAAGTTGTGGATGAAGTTTTGTGATGAAACAGCGTTAAATAATTTGTAGTTTTTGGTGGAACTGATTGTTCTAAGGCTTTGTAAGATTCTTCATTTCATGATCACTAATTCTGATCAGTCGTTTTCTAATGCTTGCCCTCAGAATAATGAGAATTGAGTGCCAACATGGTGAAACCCCGTCTTAACTAAAAATACAAAAATTAGCCGGGCCTGGTGGCGCGCCTGTACCCCCAGCTTCTCAGGAGGCTGAGGCAGGAGAATCGCTTCAGCCTAGGAGGCAGAGGTTGCATGAGCCGACATCTCAACACTGCACTCCAGCCTGGGCGACAGAGTGAGACTACGTCTCTTAAAAAAAAAAAAAAAAAGTCCATTAACAGTTTATGAATTATGTAGGCATCTCCTCTATCAAGGGATTGAATGAAGCAGGAGAAAAAGTTACCCTTTAATGTTGGTTCCAGGCTAATGCATATAATTAACTTTTTTTCTTTTTTTTTTTTTTTTTTTTTTTGAGACGGGGTCTCACTCTGTCACCCAGGCTGGAGTGCGGTGGCGAGATTGCTCACTGCAGCTTTGACCTCTGAGGCTCAAACGAAACTCTGGCCAGAATTAATTATGGTTATCGATCCCCGAAACAGGTTGTACAGGAGATCAACAAAGCTCCTTCTCTGGAGTGCTAAGAAAAAATAGGGCAGTGGATCAGTGAAGGGTGCCTGAAGGTAGGAAACAATTTAGAGGACCACTGTGAGATATCTTCCAGTCCAGTGATTTATGTTCAGGACTGGAAAAACTGACTCATTTTACAACCTTTGTGTCCTTGAGTGGTAGTCTTTGTATGCACTCTGATTTTTTCAGTGAGTCTAAAAAAAAACTCAGACTTGCTCCTTTTAGGGGATTACCTGAAACAGTTTAGCCAGGGAGTATTTAAGTGTATCATGATAATTGTTCATAATGATTGCTCTGAAGCATCTTAAGATCATACAACTTTTTTGAAATGTCACATTATTCATTCAAAAAGACTTCTTGGGCCCGGCACAGTGGCTCACACCTGTAATCCCAGCACTTTGGGAGGCCAAGGTGGGAGGATGACTTGAGCCCAGGAGTTCAAGACCAGCCTGGGCAACATAGCAAGACCCTGTCTCTATTTAAAAAATAATAATTTATACTAAAAAAGAAAAGAAAAATACTTCTTGAATGTTTGTTATATACAAGGAACCATTCCAAGTGTTGGGGATGTAGCAGTGAGCAAAAGTGGCATCCCTGCCCTCACAGAGTTTATATTCTAATAGCAAAAGAGGAGTGTAATAAATAAGTTAGTCTTAAATGGTGATAAGTGCTATGTAGAGAAATCAAGGGGATAAGAAGTACTGAAGGTGTAGGAAGGGGGGTTGTGGTTTTAAAGAGATGGGTCAGCAAAGGCCTCCCTGAGAAGGTGATCTCTGAGCAAAGACCTAAGAAGGAAAACGGCGAAGCCATGCAGCATGGGGGAAAAGAGATCTAGGTAGAGGAATCAGCAAATCAAAGTGCCCTAAGCAGGGATAGCGCCTGTTATGTTCCAGAAAGAGCAAGGAGGTCACTGTGACAGGAATAGAATGAGCACTGAGGTCAAAAGAAATGGCTTTCAGATGGAATGGGGCTCCACAGGTCTTTGGAAAGTCAAAGGCTTTTCCTTAGAGTGAGATGGCAAGTCATTGGAGGGTTCTGAGTAGATTAGGACTTGGGGCTCCTGTGTTGACAATAGACTTAAGGAGGCCAGCATCGAAGCAGGGAGACCAGTTAAGAGGCCCCTGCCATACAGCAAAAAGTTGGTGGTGGTGACCTGGACCAGGGTGGGGGTAGTGGTAGCAGCAGAGGTCAGGAGGAGTGAGATTCTGCCTGTCTTGTGTAGATAATGCTACTGGCAGGCATATAAGAAAGAAGTGTCAAGGATGATACAAGATTTAAGTTAAAAAAAAAATTAAGTTCAGTACAATTTGAATGTTAGGAAGAGTGAGAAATGTTTTTAATTCTTTGAAAATGATCCTCTTACAGGAACTGTCTCTAACTAGAATAATAATAACGGGTGTTTGGTAATTCCAAACACCCATTTCCAACAGGCCAAATTAAATGCGTTATATATTAGTAAAATTTTATTTTATTTTTTTTTTTTTTTTGGAGACAGTCTTGCTCTGTTGCCCAGGCTGGAGTGCAATGGCACAGTCTCAGCACATTGCAACCTCCGCCTCCTGGGTTCACTGGGTTCAAGTGGTTCTCCTGCCTCAGCCTCCTGAGTATCTGGAATTACAGGCACTCACTACCACACCCAGCTAATTTTTGTATTTTTAGTAGAGGTGGGGTTTCACCATGTTGGCCATGCTTGTCTCGAGCTCCTGATCTCAGGTGATCCGCCTGCCTTGGCCTCCCAAAGTGCTGGGATTACACACATGAGCCACCGTGCCCGGCCATAGTAAAAATCTGTAAGCTTTTCAATTAAGTCACAAATCAAAAACATTTCAGATTATGGGCCGGGCACAGTGGCTCACGCCTGTAATCCCAGCACTTTGGGAGGCCGAGGCGGTCGGATCACGAGGTCAGGAGTTTGAGACCAGCCTGACCAACATGGTGAAACCCCGTCTCTACTAAAAATACAAAAATTAGCCAGGCGTGGTGGCGTGTGCCTGTAATCCCAGCTATTCAGGAGGCTGAGGCAGGAGAATCGCTGGATCCCAGGAGGCAGAGGTTGCAGTGAGCTGAGATCACGCCATTGCACTCCGGCCTGGGTGCCAGACTGAGACTCTGTCTCAAAAAAAAAAAAAAAAAAAGAAAAACCAAAAAAGTTTTAGATTATGTGCCAAGATATTTTTAATAACAGCTCTGAGGTATAATCCACATACCATACAATGTACTTAAATTGTGTAATTTTAGTGATTTTCAGAATATTCAGAGTTGTGCAATCATCACTGCAATCAATTTTAGAACATTTTTATCACCCCTTTAAAATCCCATTAGGAGTCAATCCCCTTTCACCCCATGGTCCAAATTCTCCCCAGCCCCAACTACAAATCTACTTGTCGTCTAGGCAAGGTGGTGCACACCTATAATTCCAGCACTTTGGGAGCCCAAGGTAGGAGGACTACTTGAGCCCAGGAGTTCAAGAACAGCTTGGGCAACATAGGGAGACTCTACCTCTACAAAAAAAAAAAACAGGTATTTATTTATTTTTTATTTATTTATTTATTTTTTTTTTTTTTTTTTTTGAGATGGAGTCTCACTCTGTCACCCAGGCTGGAGTGCAGTGACACGATCTCAGCTCACTGCAACCTCCACCTCCCGGATTCAAGCACTTCTCCTGCCTCAGCCTCCCGAGTAGCTGGGATTACAGGTGCCCACCACCACGCCCAGCTAATTTTTGTATTTTTACTAGAAACAGGGTTTCACCATATTGGCCAGGCTCGTCTCAAACTCCTGACCTCGTGATCCGCCGGTCTTGGCCTCCCAAAGTGCTGGGATTACAGGAGTGAGCCACTGCGCCCGGCCTAAAAAAGAAGTTTTTTTGTTTAAGTTAGCTGGGTATGGTGGCTGACATCTGTAGTCTCAGCTACTCCGGAGGCTCAGGTGGGAGGATCACCTGAGCCTAGGAAGTTGGGGCTGCAGTGAGCCATGATCGTGTTACTGCACTCCAGCCTAGGTGAAAGAGGGAGACCCTGTCTCAAAAAACCATACAAACCCCAAATCTACTTTTTACCTATTCTGGATATTTCATATAAACGGAACCATAGCTCTGGTCTTTTGTGACTTGCTTCTTTGACTTAGCATAATGTTTTCAAGGTTTATTGCCAAATAATATTCCATTGTATGGCTATATACTACATTTTATTTACCCATTAATAAGTTGATGGCCATTTGTATTTTTTTTTTTCACTTTTTGGCTATTATAAGTAATGCTACTATAAACATTTGTGTAGTTTTCGTATAAATGTGTTTTCATTTCTTTTGGGCAAATACCCAGTAATAAAATTGCTGGGTTATATGAACTCTGTTAAACTGAGGGGCTGGGTGCAGTGGCTCATGTCTGTAATCCCAACACTTTGGGAGGCCGAGGTGGGAGGATTGCTTGGGCCCAGGAGTTCAAGACCAGCCTGAGCAACATGGCAAACCTTAAAAAAAAAAAAATTAGCCAAGCATGATGGCATGTCTGTGGTCCCAGCTACTTGGGAGACTAAGGTGGGAGAATTGCTTGAGCCCGGGGCGTTGAGGCTGCATTGAGCTATGATCACACCACTGCACTCCATCCCAGGTGACAGTGAGGCCCTGTCTCAAAATACAAAAAAACAACTGAAGAACGACCAGACTATTTTCCAAAGAGGCTGTGCCATCTTGCATGCCCACAAGCAGTGTCTGAGGGTTCTAGTTCCTCTAGATTCTCACCAATACTTTTTGCTATATTTTTTTTATTATACCATCCTGTTGGCTATGAAGTGGTTTTGATTTGCATTTCCCTAATGACTAATATTGAGCATCTTTTCATGTGCTTATTGGCCATTTTTAGATCTTCTTTGGAGAAATGTCTATTCAGATTCTTTGCCCATTGTGCTAGATTTTTTTTATTCAGAAAAACGATCACTTTACCTTCTAGATGTGTTACAGAGATAGGCAGCCCTGCTTGTAAACCTTCGTCAGGATCCAGAGTGCATAATACCTCTATTAGGTTAGGTAGGTTAGGAGCATAGGACCCTTTGGCAGGAATTCAGGGCCATTCATTTTACATCTATTGAACAACTACTGTGAGTTAGGGTGTGGTAAAATGAAGATGAATAAGATGTGGTGGTCCTTGCCCTTGAGTTTATGGTCTACTAGGGGGCTGGGGGGGAAATGGTAAGTGAGTGACAAGTCCACAGCTCTCCAGAGGAGGTGGTGGCATATAGACAGAACCGAATGTACAAAGCACGGTGGCATCAGAAAATGAGAGCTGCATGTGGTTTATTGAGGGGCACTGTTCAGGAAATGCCCAGGAAGTTTAGTTGGCCAGAGACCTGGGGAGTGTCAAGTGGGAGAGATTAGCAGACAGACTCGGAGAGGTTTTAGAAGGCCTTTCCACAGAAGGTGATTGAAATATTTCCTGAGGGCAGTGGGGCCTTTGAAGGGGAGTAGTTAAGCAGGGATCTGATGGGATTTATTATTATGAACAACTAGCTGTTATATGGAGATTGGCTGGGCAGGGGTAGGTCTGTCAGACTGAGGAGACTGGGATACTTAAGTAATGACCTTCAGAGCAGTGCCCCCGGCTGGCCTGTCTGGAAGCCAGGGTTTTGCATCCAGATCGAATATTGGCCACAGATTGGATCTTAAAAGTTATTTTTAATAAAATGGTAATATTAGGATTTTAACTTGTGCATTCTTGTGTCTTCAAAATGAAGTGCAAAAGGAGTGTTTGCCTGGGGAAGCTCTTTAGTTGGACTTTAGTTGAGATTATGTTAAATAAATGCCTTACTTACTGTTAACATTTCTCTTTTTTTCCTTTAAGTTCTGTTGGACTTGAACTGTTAACATTTCTAAAGTGAAGGGAGTACAGTAAATTCTTTTAAACATTTGTCAGTATTTGGGTATTGGTATGGCCATCTGGTATAGGTAACAGGTATTTGTGTAGAAATGTTTCTTCAACAAGGACGGGCAACCTCTAAACTGGGATTTCGTGGCTGAAGATATTTTGGATGTGAATGTATTAACAGCTTTGGAGAGACACATTGTTAGAGATCCAGGCTGGTGACTTGTAGAACCACTGAAAGCTCTGAGACAGAAAGGGGCCAATGAAAGTCTCTAGTTCCAATTGGGTGTGGATGGCACACAAAGAGCTTAAGAGTTTAAGTGATTTGCTGCAGGCTTCTCGGCCGACTAGAAGCAGAGCACATCTAGATTGTAGTTTCTCTGGTGCCAGGGCAGTCTTAGTTGTCCTGTTATACCTAAGAAAAGGGAGAAAAATTTCTATTCTTTAAATGTTCTGTAAAGCAGACCAATGGTTATAATTTTTAAAGTAAGCTTTTCTTAAAAGATAAGATACAGAAGCCAGTTAAATTTGTATTTTAGATAAATAATTTTTTGTTAAAATAAGCTTTTGGTAATTGAAGAATAACATACATTCAGAAACGTACAGAAATCAAGTGTAAACTCAGTGAATTTTTCACAGTTGATGCACCTGTGTAAGCAGCAACCCAGAAGCCCTCTACCAGTCACTGCCTCCCCTGAGCCAAAAGAACCACTATCCTGACTTCTGAAAGCATAGATTAGTTTGGCCTGGTTTTGTTTTTGCTTTTTTGTTTTCGTTTTTGAGATAGGGTGCTGCTTTGGAGTGCAGTGATCACAGCTCACTGCAGCGTCATCCTCTCAGGCTCAAGCAATCCTCCCACCTCAGCCTCCTGAGTAGCTGGGACTATAGGCATACGTCACCGTGCCCAGCTAATTTTTTTTTTTTTTTTTTTTTTTGTAGACACAGAGTCTCACTATGTTGCCCAGGATGATCTGAAACTCCTGGGCTCAACCAGCCCTCCTGCCTCAGCCTTGCAAGGTACTAGGAATACAGGCGTGAACTACCGTGCCTGGCCAGTTTTTGCCTGTTTTTGAACTCTCTGTCAATGGAATCACATAGTGATACACACTTGCATATCTGGTGGCTTTTGCTCAGCCTAAAGTGTTAGTTTCTTTTTCCTTCCTCTTCCTTCCCTTTACAACTTTTTTTTAGTTTTCTTTTACTTCATTAAAAAAACGAAAAGATTTGAGGTATAATTCATACACAGTAAAACAGACTCGCTTTACAGGTAGTTTCTTTTTTTGTTTGTTTTTGAGACGGAGTCTTGCTCTGTCGCCCAGGCTGGAGTGCAGTGGCGCAATCTCGGCTCACTGCAAGCTCCGCCTCCCGGGTTCACGCCATTCTCCTGCCTCAGCCTCTCCGAGTAGCTGGGACTACAGGCACCCGCCACCACGCCCAGCTAATTTTTTTTTGTATTTTTAGTAGAGACAGGGTTTCACCGTGGTCTCGATCTCCTGACCTCGTGATCCGCCCGCCTCGGCCTCCCAAAGTGCTGGGATTACAAGCGTGAGCCACCGCACCCGGCCACAGGTAGTTTCAATTGTATACTGTTATATAATCGCCATCAAGATCTAGAACTATTTCATCACCCCAAAAAAGTAAAATAAATAAATAAAATAGAAAAATAATAATTTGAGCTTTATCCATATCATGTGTAGTGTGTTCATTTTCTTTTTTGAGACAGTTTCGCTCTGTCGCCCAAGCTGGAGTACGGTGGTACGAACTTGGCTCACTGCAACCTCGGCTCACTGCAAATCCCGCCTCCCAGGTTCAAGCGATTCTCCTGCCTCAGCCTCCCCAGTAGCTGGGATTACAGGCGCACCACCACACCCAGCTAATTTTTTGTGTTTTTAGTAGAGATGGGGTTTCCCCATGTTGGCCAGGCTGGTCTCCTGACCTCAAGTGATCTGCTCCCCTCGGCCTCCCAGAGTCCTGGAATTACAGGTGTGAGCCACTGCATCCAGCCGGTTTGTTCATTTTCATTGCCATATTAGTGCCTTGTAGGAATGTACTATTCATTCTGTTGATAGACATCTAGGCTGTTTCTGTTTCCATGCTATTATGAGTAGTGCTTCTTTAACCATTCTCATATATGTCTTTGGTGAACGTATGTGTTCATTTCTGCTAGGTTTGTATGTAGAGGTAGAACTGCTGGGTTCAGCTTTAGTAGATAGACTGCCAACAGTTTTTAAAATAGTTGTACCAATTTACACCATGCCAGCAGCATATGAAAGTTCTCACTTTTCTATATACTCACCAACACTTAATGCTGTCTTTTTAACTTTAGCCATTCTTTGAGCTGCTAGTTGTAATTTAAGAAGAATAGGCCAGGCGTGGTAGCTCATGCCTGTAATCCTAGCACTTTGGGAGGCTGAGGCGGGTGGATCACTTGAGGTCAGGAGTTCGAGACCAGCGTGGCCAACATGGTGAAACCCCATCTCAATGGCTTTTTAACTTTAGCGATTCTTTGAGCTGCCAGTTGTAATTTAAGAATACTGGTCTGGGCACAGTGGCTCATGCCTGTAGTCCCAGCACTTTGGGAGGCCGAGGTGGGTGGATTTTTGTGTTTTTGTAAAAATACAAAAATTAGCTGGGTGTGGTGGCACACGCCTGTAATCTGAGCTACTTGGGAGGCTGAAGCAGGAGAATTGCTTGAACCTGGGAGGCAGAGGTTGCAGCGAGCTGAGATCTCACCACTGCACTCCAGCCAGGGCAACGGAGAGAGACTCAAAAAAAAAAAAAAAAAAAAAAAAAAGAAAAGAAAAATAAAATGGCCAGGCATGCTGGCTCACATATGTAATCCTAGCACTTTGGAAGGCCGAGGAGGGCGGATCACTTGAGGCCGGGAACTCAAGACCCACCTGGCTAACATGGCGAAACCCCATCTCTACTAAAAATACAAAAATTAGCTGGGCGTGGTAGCACGTGCCTGTAGTCCCACCTACTCGGGAAGCTGAGTCAAGAGAATCATTTGAACACAAAAGGTAGAGGTTGCAGTGAGCCAAAATCGCACCACTGCACTCCAGCCTGGGCAACAGAGCAAGATGCTGTCTCAAAAAAAAAAAAAAAGGAAAAAAAAAAAACCACCAAAAAATAGTAATAAATTACCAGATATTTTGTAGGAGTTTCTCACCAGCAAGTTCTTGTGTTAGTTTATTTTACCAACATTTTTGTCCGGTTTTTCTTTAGTAAAAGTATTTATAATTCTGTATTATACTTCCATAGGTAGATCATTGTTGAAAGTCCAGAAGGTTGAACTTCCATGATATAATATGATATGAAATCTTGCATTGCTAGTGGCATTTGGTAGGAAAAGGGATGGGGAGTGGTTAAAGGTGAATTAAGCTGAATGCTCGTTTTCAATTTGTTTTTTTCTCGAGGCCGCTGAGAAGCTAGTCTTTTTAGTTCTTGAAAATAGTGCTTTTAGTCCAGAGGCTGTGACTGATGTAACTAACAGGCCTTAGTTTTTGGTTTTCAGTGAGGTGCTGGCGGAGGAGTCCATAGTATGTCTGCAGAAAGCCCTAAATCACCTTCGGGAAATATGGGAGCTAATTGGGATTCCAGAGGACCAGCGGTTACAAAGAACTGAGGTGGTAAAGAAGCATATCAAGGTGGGTTGAATAGTACTGGTCTCTGCTTTGGACCAGGGTAAGGATGTTGGTTCTCACCCGAGATAGCATACAGAAGGGACATGTGATCATCAGCATTAGGATAGCACAGGCTCTTCCTGGTTGGTTTGGTTTGGTTTTGAAGTCCCTTCTTGAAATTTGAGGAGGCTGAGTGCGGTGGCTCATGCCTGTAATCCCAGCACTTTGGGGGCCGAGGCTTATGGATTGCTTGAGGTCAGGAGTTCAAGACCAGCCTGATCAACGTGGTGAAACTCCGTCTCTACTAAAAATAAAAAAATTAGCCGGGCATGGTGATGAGCACCTGTAATCAATCCCAGCTACTCGGGAGGCTGAGACAGGAGAATCTATTGAACCTGGAAGATAGAGGTTGCAGTGAGCCAAGAGCACACCATTGCACTCTAGCCTGGGCAACAGAGCGAGACTCCATCTCAAAGAAAAAAAGAAAAAAGAAATTTGAGGAGTTTGGTATTGGTGTTGGGAGTTTTTTTCCTCCATTGCCCCAAACTTATGGACTGTTTTCCCTCTTGTAGGAACTCCTGGATATGATGATTGCTGAAGAGGAAAGCCTGAAGGAAAGACTCATCAAAAGCATATCCGTCTGTCAGAAAGAGCTGAACGCTCTGTGCAGCGAGTTACGTGTTGAGCCCTTTCAGGTCCGTGGCAGCCCACAGGGTCGCTGGGGATCTGTCTGGGGCCTGAGACTGAGAAAGTAACGTTGACTTGGGCCTGCAGATGGAAGGCTTCCTCATAGGGATGGAGCTAGACGTAAGAAGTGGGGAAAACATGCTGTGTAGTTAATTAGGCCCAGCAGAGTAATTCTCACCTCTGTAGAGAGTTGCCCTGGTAAGAGATGAAGCAACTAATAGATGATCAAAAAGAAGCTGCTGCTTACCATAGTTTTGCTTTGTAGGGAATATGATTTTTTTTTTTATAAACTCTGAGAAAAAGGTAGGCTAGATGGTGCTGCACTGTTCTTTCTCTGAAAGAAAATGAAAACAGGAACAAAAGTAACTAATGATTAAAAGGAATACTATGAAAAAACCAACCTTTGTGGGTTTTATCATACCCAGAAACTGCATACCACTGAACCAGCCAAAATGGCTTCTTCAGAAGAAATGTCTCAAAAGCTGGAATACTGGAGTGCATAGTCCATTTCAGAGCATGCCATGATATCCATTTGGGTATGGAGCTGAGAAGTGGCTATATTGTGGTCCACTGCAAGTCAGGGACTTGAGTGAGGACACCAGCAAGGATGAAATGAATAACAGACGGGGTCCTGAAAATCTCTGCTTAAACCAGTAAAAATAGTGCCAGGATCATAAAAATTAGGACAGATGTGGAGCTTGGAAAGATAATGAGTACACCCATAAGGTTCTCAGATCCCTCTTCCTGTTACAGGAAGACCTGCCTGGATATCTATTTGGAGTTAGCTTAGGAGGGAGACCACCTTTAAAGGGCAAAGGATAATTCACACCTGGTAGCCAAGAGCAATCAGGCAGAAGAGAACATGAAGTGGAGTTTCCTGGAGTCAACATAAATGTCATAAATATAATTGATTTTGGACATAGTTTCTTTTTTCACATTTGATGTGAAATTGGGCGAGAAGTGAGGTGTACAATGATACATCTCCTTTAAGTTACCTGATGTTCCTAGTTCACAATGTTAAATGAAATTGTGTAAATGTATAGGACATTTAAGAAAAATTTATATGTCCTATAAAAAATGCCACTTTTTTTTTTTTCTTGTTAACCAGTTAGGAGTAGAGCAGGGACTATCAGATGGGATTTTGTTGGTAAGGTGAGACGATGTTCATAGGATTAACAGGATGAGTATTTAGATATGAGCTAGGCATGCCACCCTATAGCTAACCCAAAGCAAGCTTTCCAGCCAATTTACAATTTTATTTATTTATTTATTTATTTAGAGACAGAGTCTCACTGTGTCGTCCAGGCTGGAGTGCAATGGTGTGGTCTCAGCTCACTGCAACCTCCGCCTCCCGGGTTCAAGCGATTTTCCTGCCTTATTCTCCCAAGTAGCTGGTATTACAGGTGTCTGCCACCATGCCTGGCTAATTTTTCTATTTTTAGTAAAGATGGGGTTTCACCATGTTGGCCAGGCTGGTCTCGAACTGCTGACCTCGTGATCCGCCCATCTTGGCCTCCCGAAGTGCTAGGATTATAGGCGTGAGCCACCGTGCCTGGCTGCCAATTTACCCGTTTTATAAAAGTGCCTGGTGCCTGGAGTAGTCTAATCATAGAGACAAAAGGTATAATGGTGGTTGCCAGGCTTGGAGAAGGGAAAAAATGGGGACTTATTGAGTATGAAGTTTCTTTTTTGCAAGAGGAAATGAGTTTTGGAGGTGATGGTCATGATTGCACAACAATATGACTGTACTTAATACCACTGAACTATATACTTAATGGTTAGATGGTAAATTTTATGTTATATGTATTCTACCACAAGTTTTAAAATTGCGGGGGAAAGTACCCTGGTACTTATTCATCTTTCCTCACTGGAACCTTCCTTAGGAGACCCTCTTTTTGCCATATTCTGTTGACCATGAGTTGACTTACTTCTAAGTTTAACTGAAAGTCTGTCGTCCACGCCTTATGTTGTCCTTCTCTTCCTTTGAAGGAATTCACTTGGAATCTTATAACAGTGGTACATTGTCTTATTCAGGAAGAAGGAGAGACAACCATCTTGCAACTAGAAAAAGATTTGCGCACCCAAGTGGAATTGATGCGAAAACAGAAAAAGGAGAGAAAACAGGAACTGAAGCTACTTCAAGAGCAAGATCAAGAACTGTGTGAAATTCTTTGTATGCCCCACTATGATATTGACAGTGCCTCAGTGCCCAGCTTAGAAGAGCTGAACCAGTTCAGGCAACATGTGACAACTTTGAGGGAAACAAAGGTACACTGCCTACATTTGTACTTCCTAAAAGTCACTTTGGTTTTCCTCTAGATATCTTGTAATTGCTTTGTTTTAAAGGCTTCTAGGCGTGAGGAGTTTGTCAGTATAAAGAGACAGATCATACTGTGTATGGAAGAATTAGACCACACCCCAGACACAAGCTTTGAAAGAGATGTGGTGTGTGAAGACGAAGATGCCTTTTGTTTGTCTTTGGAGAATATTGCAACACTACAAAAGTTGCTACGGCAGGTACTGTCTTCTCAAATTATGCCCTAGGATCTCCGTAGTATATAGCAGTTTGAACAAAACTGACAGCTGTTTCTTCAGTCTTAAATAAGGAGACAACGTAAGGTAAGAGAATGAGGGAAGCTAAGGATAGTAATATATGATATACAACCTTGATTTTTGTTTAACAGTTAAAAAACCTTTGTATGTAGCTCCAAGAAAATGAAATTATAGATGAAATAATATTAATCATTTGAATTAGACTAGTGTTTAATTAAAATTGTTCTCAGTTCTAAATTTGAATGCTAATTCTTGGGGTCTGAGATCCTGACAGCCTTACAGCTTGTGTTTAGGAGGCATGAAAACATGCTACTTTGAACCCTCATGAAAGTGCCTCCTGTACCCATGGGTCCAGACATTTCTTTGCGGGAGGCTGGAGGGCTAGCCTCTGTGCTGCTGCTTTGCTGTGAGTGACACTGGCTTTCTATGCTATAGCTGGAAATGCAGAAATCACAAAATGAAGCAGTGTGTGAGGGGCTGCGTGTTCAAATCCGAGAGCTCTGGGACAGGTTGCAAATACCTGAAGAAGAAAGAGAAGCTGTGGCCACCATTATGTCTGGGTCAAAGGCCAAGGTCCGGAAAGCGGTAAGAAACCCAATGGGTACTGGGTCAGCAGTCTTCTCGTAGCACTTCTGTGTTAGTCATAAAGACTGTTGATTTGGCCAGGCTCAGTGGTTCATGCCTCTAATCCCAGCACTTTGGGAGGCCGAGGCGGGTGAATCATTTGCGGTCAGGAGTTCGAGACCAGCCTGGACAACATGGCGAAACCCTGTATCTACTAGCCAGGTGGTAGTGGCGAGCGCCTGTGATCCCAGCTACTTGGGAGGCTGAGACAGGAGAATCACTTGAGCCTGGGAGGCGGAGGGTTGCAGTGAGCCAAAATCACACCACTGTACTCCAGTCTGGGCAAGAGAGTGAGACCGTCTCAAAAAAAAAAAAAAAAAAAAGGAGTGTTGATTTATAATACCTTTGTGGCTTTGCATTATAATTTTACTTAAAAGGGGGGGAACTTTTGCAAACCTTAGTGAATATAAAAGTATGACAGCCACCTTTAACAAGTTTCTTTCTTTCAGCTGCAATTAGAAGTGGATCGGTTGGAAGAACTGAAAATGCAAAACATGAAGAAAGTGATTGAGGCAATTCGAGTGGAGCTGGTTCAGTACTGGGACCAGTGTTTTTATAGCCAGGAGCAGAGACAAGCTTTTACCCCTTTCTGTGCTGGTTAGTACAGGAGTGAGGTCTTTGGTTTGTTTGTTTGGAGACAGGTCTTACTCTGTTGCCCAGCCTAGTCTCAAGTTCCTAGGCTCAAACAGTCCTCCCAACTTGGCCTCCCAAAGTGTTGGGCCACCACACCCAGCCAAAAGTGGGGTTTTCATGTGGCCTGTTCACTAGTTTTTAAGACATCCAGACATTCAACAGGAAGTATTTCCTCTTCTGAACAGATAAAGCCACCTTTTCAAGACATTTAGCATAACTGCCATTCCTGTATGAAAAAGCATTTGCAAATGTTATTGGGAAATATTGGTCTCTTGCTTTCTGAAGCAATATGTCATGGTAGCCTCTAGCTGTGAAGCTTAAGTTTTTATCAAGTGCTTACTTTTTGCCAGGTGCAGTGTCAAACCCTTAATATTATTTCACAGAATCCTCAAGAGGTGAGGATACTAAAGCACATAAATGCTGAGTAATTTAACCCAGAGACATATAGTGGTAAATGCCAGAGCCTGCGTTTGAGCCAAAAGGAGCTTGACTCCTGGAGCCCGACTCCTGGAGCCCAGCTGAATTCTAGTGTGAACTGAACTGAATATAAAGATGAAGCTATCCCAACTAAATTCAACAGATGTTTCTGCACATTTTCTGTGATCCACCCCTCTACTGGTTGGGCAAGACAGAAAAGCAGAATATGAAAGAAACCGAAGACAAGGCAAGAGATGATGCAGATTTTTGACAACATTATTTTAGTCTCTATACTAGTCTCTTAGGCCCTAGTTCCCCAAGCTGATTGTGACAAAGCTGGTTTTTATTAACCACTATATATCTATTACACACACACACACACGCCTCTTCCTGTATCAGTTTACTATAAGGAAAGAATCTATTTCCATTTTAGGGAATGGGGGATTCGTAAAATTGGATACTAAATACTAGAGGAATTGTTTTAAACTACTGGGCCTATATTTTGCAGAGGACTACACAGAAAGTCTGCTCCAGCTCCACGATGCTGAGATTGTGCGATTAAAAAACTACTATGAAGTTCACAAGGAACTCTTTGAAGGTGTCCAGAAGTGGGAAGAAACCTGGAGGCTTTTCTTAGAGTTTGAGGTATTGCCCTAGTTTTTGTGTTTTTAACTGTTAAGAAAGCATGCCAGGTACGGAATCAGTCCTTTGCCAGGCTTTCGATACCTCATCTTTATCATTCTCTCTGAATTTCTGCTGACTGCCTCTATTTGGTATGCTTATCTACAGGGTCTTTTAAGAGAAAAGCCCAAAATTAATGGCTTAAATAAAGTAGGCATTTCTTGCATGAATGAGGTTCAGAGGTGGGCAGTGTGGGGCAGGCATGGCAGATCTGCACAGTGAGCAGGACCCCAGGCTTCTCCGGCCCAGGGCGCTCCCCCACCACTAAGGGTGGACCCCATCTTCAGGGCCAGGATGGCTGCTACAGCTCCCACCCTAATGGTACTTTTTTTTTTTTTTGAGGTGGAGTTTCGCTCTTGTTGCCCAGGCTGGAGTGCAATGGCACGATCTTGTTTCACCACCACCTCCACCTCACAGGTTGAAGCGATTCTCCTACCTCAGCCTCCCGAGTAGCTGGGATTACAGGCATGCACCACCACGCCTGGCTAATTTTTTGTATTTTTAGTAGGGATGGGGTTTCACCATGTTGGCCAGGCTGGTCTCGAACTCCTGACTTCAGATGATCTGCCCACCTCGGCCTCCCACAGTGCTGGGATCACAGGCATGAGCCACCGTGCCTGGCCCAATGGCACATGTCATACAGTGTGGTGGAGGAAGGAACAAAGAAGGCATTGCCCCTCACTCCTTCAAGAGCTCTTCCCGGCTCTCTTCACAGCACCGTGGCTCACATGCTTTGTCACCTGCTGGTGAGGCTGGGTGAATTGCTGCCCCAGGTAAATTCTGGTTCTGTTAAACTAAGGAAGGAGAGAAGAATGGATGTTGGGGCAGGCAACTAACATTCTCTACCATTCCAGCTTTTGCTATGCTTAGAATATTGCATGGGTATTGATTCCTTTTCTTCTGATAGGCAGCATGGATGGGTTCCTTCAGAGCATTTTAGAGCTCAGGGACTGTGGTAAAGCAAGTGAGGCGTGTAGGGCACAGATTGAGGGAGACCTTGTTCTCGGGTTCATGGTGGCCCTGTTAGAGCTCAGAGGGCCTTCAGAGAATCTGAATTCAACTCCTTCAAGTTTACAGGCAGCAAACTAGGACTCAGAAGTAGAGAGAACTATGGGATATCTTACAGCTGCTTAAGAACAGATGTCTCTGTCCTCAGTTATTCTTTACTTCTGGTTACAAGAAGAGTAAACATAAATAAGGAGGCCAGGCATGGCGGCTCACGCCTGTAATCCCAGCACTTTGGAAGGCCGAGGCGGGCCGATCAGGAGGTCAAGAGATCGAGACCATCTTGGCTAACACAGTGAAACCCGTCTCTACTAAAAAAATACAAAAAAATTAGCTGGGCATGGTGGCTGGCGCCTGTAGTCCCAGTTACTCGGGAGGCTGAGGCAGGAGAATGGCGTGAACCCGGGAGGCGGAGCTTGCAATGAGCTGAGATCATCGCACCACTGCACTCCAGCCTCCAGCCTGGGCAACAGAGTGAGACTCCGTCTCAAAAAAAAAAAAAAAAAAAAACCATAAATAAGGAGCAAAGGCAGTGACCTTTGTTGACATGCCAATATTTAAGAAGAAAACAAGAAATGAATTACCATCCTCTTTAGTAACTATTGGCTGTCACCAATCAAGCAGTATGGAAGGGAAACAATTTAATTTTCAAGAGTATCTTATAAACTTTTCTGCCTATGTGCCCTTATTTTTGAGTATACACACCTAATTTATAATTACAAGCTATATACTTGCATTACTATTCTGATATACCGTATATGTTCTAAAAGAAAATACATGCTGCTCCGAGTGTAGTGGTGTTTATAACTCAATGATCACAGCCAGTTACAGATTTGTTCCTCTCCCACTCCCACTGCATTACTTGACTAGAAAGAAGACAGTCAAAAACAGAAAAGTTAACAAAAAGAAAAGTTAAAAAGAATGAGAAGCTTTAACAATTTACTTTTTTTTTTTTGAGTCTCGCTCGTTGCTCAGGGTGGAGTGCGGTGGCACAATCTCAGCTCACTGCACGCCACCCAGGTTTAAGTGATTCTCCTGCTTCAGCCTCCTGAGTAGCTGGGACTGCAGGTGCGCACCATCACGCTCACTAATTTTTTTATTTTTAGTAGAGATGGGGTTTCGCCATGTTGGCCAGGTTGGTCTCGAACTGTCGACCTCAGGTGATCCGCCCACCTTGGCCTCCCAGAGTGCTGGGATTACAGGCATGAGCCACCGCGCCTGGCGAGAACAAAGAATCTTGGCAGAAGTTATTGGTCTCATGGTGCCAGGTTTTCCACTAATTAAAATGTACTTTTCACAGAGAAAAGCTTCAGATCCAAATCGATTTACAAACCGAGGAGGAAATCTTCTAAAAGAAGAAAAACAACGAGCCAAGCTCCAGAAAATGCTGCCCAAGGTAATAATGTTGCTAAGCGTTTTTGGTGCTTGGTTACAAAGATACCTCACTATTTGTATGTCTTTTTCTTTCTATTGTTTAGCCCCAAAACTATTTTCTTCAGAGATTAGGCAGAGATAATAAGTTATATATTTAGTATAAGCAACTGCATATCAAGGTGTATTCGTTTGCTAGGACTGCCATAATAAAGCACTACAGGCCGGGTGTGGTGGCTCACGCCTGTAATCCCAGCACTTTGGGAGGCCGAGGCAGGCGGATCATGAGGTCAGGAGTTCAAGACCAGCCTGGTCTCTACTAAAAATACAAAACTTAGCCAGGTGTGGTGGCGGGCACCTGTAATCCCAGCTACTCAGGAGGCTGAGGCAGGAGAATCGCTTGAACCCAGGAGGCAGAGGTTGCAGTGAGCCAAGACCACGCCACTGCACTCCAGCCTGGGCAACAGAGTGAGACTCCATCTCAAAAAAAACAAAACAAAACACTACGGACTGGGCAGCTTCGACAACAGCAACTTATTTTCTCACAACTCTAGAAGCTGTAAATCTGAGATCAACATGTCATTGGCAGAGTTGGTTTCTTCTGAGGCCTTTCTCGGCTTTGTAAATGGTCGTCGTCTTCTCTGTGTGTTTACATGGTTTTCCCGCAATATGTGTGGCCTAAACACTCCCAGTCATATGAGATTAGGGCCCACCTAATGACCTCATTTTAACCTAATTCTTTTTTTTTTTTCCCCAAGAGATGGGGTCTCGCTGTGTTGACCAGGCTGGTCTTGGACTCCTGGCCTCAAGCAATCCTCCCATCTCGGCCTCAGGAACGCTAGGATTACAGGAATGAGCCACGATACCTGGCCTTAATTCTCTTTTTAAAGACGCTGTCTCCAAATACAGTCACGTTCTGAGGTACTAGGGGTTAAGGCTTCAACATTTGAATTTGGGGGAAACACAATTCAGCCAGTTACATAAGGAAAGCTTTTAAGAGAGAGAGTCCTGTGGGCTCCATTACCATTTTCCACTTTGATAATAATAATACCATTTTTTGAGTTAAGTCAGGGATATCATTTCAAAATGCTCTCATTTAGTAATTCATCTAATCCTTACAACATCCTTATGAGGTTGGTATTCTTTCCATTGTTACAGACGAGGAAACTGAGGTACTAAGAAATTAGGTAAATCTGGCCGGATGTGGTGGCTCACTCCTGTAATCCCAGGGCTTTGGGAGGCCGAGGCAGTTTGAGAACAGCCTGGCCAACATGATGAAACCCCATCTCTACTAAAAATATAAAAATTAACCACGCGTGGTGTATGCCTGTAATCCCAGCTACTCGGGAGGCTGAGGCACAAGAATCGCTTGAACCTGGGAGGTGGAGGTTGCAGTGAGCTGAGATCGTGCCACTGCACTCCAGCCTGGGCGACAGAGTGACACTGTCTCAAAAAAAAAATGTAAATTTGCTCACTGCTTCACAGCCAGTAAAGAGGGCGATTGCAGATTGAACCCCATTAAGTCTGATTTCAGAGTCCTACTCCTGATGTTCACTGCCTGTTTCATATTGCTGATCTTCCCTGTGCTGCCTCCAACTTCAGGCACCAAAATCTTAGTGGTTAAACTTTGGGTTCTTGCCATTTTCCACTCTTGTGTGTTGTGTGAATGAAATGTCCCCAGGCTTTGATTTCTGGTCACTCTGACCTGTACCCATGTGGGCCCAGCTACCTGAAATGAGGCTAATGATGCCCTGAGGAGGAGGAGTCACTCTCTAGGGAAAACATTGCATTTGGGCTTTGCACTAAAGAGTTGAAGTAATTAACATGTCCTTGTTTCTGGTCTCAGCTGGAAGAAGAGTTGAAGGCACGAATTGAATTGTGGGAACAGGAACATTCAAAGGCATTTATGGTGAATGGGCAGAAATTCATGGAGTATGTGGCAGAACAATGGGAGATGCATCGATTGGAGAAAGAGAGAGCCAAGCAGGAAAGAGTAAGTGTGAACGTGAACGCAAATTGGGAAAAGAGGAAGAAGGTAATCTGAGCAGCCCATAGTCTCTGCTAGGGACCAGGGTTTGTTGAATAGGGAGCCCGTGGCAGCTCTTTTTAGCTCTGGCTGCAGAGACATGGGCCTAGATTCCTGGCCCTGCTTCTGTTGCCATCCCAGACCTGCTCTCTTCCTGAGATTTATCACTGTTGCTTCTGACTTTCACACAGCAACTCAAGAACAAAAAACAGACGGAGACAGAGATGCTCTATGGCAGCGCTCCTCGAACACCCAGCAAGCGGCGAGGACTGGCTCCCAATACACCGGGCAAAGCACGTAAGGTAAACACAAGGCTTAGGAAACACTGATTTCAAGGGAGTGGGTGAGGGTAGTCCCAGCCACCTCTTTGAAGGGGGCCAGCCCCTCCACACCTGTGGGTATTTCTCATCAGGTGGGACGAGAGACTGAGAAAAGAAATAAGACACAGAGACAAAGTATAGAGAAAGAACAGTGGGCCCAGGGAACCAGCACTCAGCATACAGAGGACCTGCACCGGCACCGGTCTCTTGAGTTCCCTCAGTATTTATTGATTACTATTTTCACTGTCTCGGCAAGGGGAATGCGGCAGGAGGACAGGGTGATAGTGGGGAGAAGGTCAGCAGGAAAACATGTGAGCAAAGGAATCTGTGTCACAAATAAGTTCAAGGGAAGGTACTGTGCCTGGATGTGCACATAGGCCAGATTTATGCTTCTCCCCACCCAAACATCTCAGTGTAGTAAAGAGTAACAGAGCAGCATTGCCGCCAGCATATCTCGCCTCCAGCCACAGGGCAGTTTTCTCCTAAGAACAGAACGAATGTCGGTACGTACATCGGGTCTTACACCGAGACATTCTGTTCCCAGGGGCATGCAGGAGACGGAGGCCTTCCTCTTCTACTAATCCTCCTCAGCACAGACCCTTTATGGGTGTCAGGCTGGGGGACGGTCAGGTCTTTCCCTTCCCACGAGGCCATATCTCAGGCTGTCTCAGTACGGGGATATACCTGGACAATACCCAGGCTTTCTTGAGCAGAGGTCTCTGCGGCTTTCCGTGTGCATTGTGCCCCTGGTTAATTGAGAATGGAGAATGGCGATGACCTTTACCAAGCATACTGCCTGTAAACATATTGTTAACAAGGCACATCCTGCACAGCCCTAGATCCCTTAAACCTTGATTCCATACAGCACGTTTCTGTGAGCACAGGGTTGGGGCTAAAGTTGCAGATTAATAGCCTCTCAAGGCAAAACAATTTTTCTTAGTACAGATCAAAATGGAGTTTGTCTTCCTTTTCTACATAGACACAGTAACAGTCTGATCTTTCTTTTCCCTACACCTCTTGCCCTCTGTCCTACAGAGATGGGAAGGGTTTTTCTGTTCCTTTATGTCGAGTCCACTTGAGAGTGGATGGAAGGCTGAGTAGTGGCCTATAGTGACAGTCACAGAGTGGCCAGCTTTGGTGTCTGTGCTTGTTGAGTCCTTGCATTAAATTTGGGGGGCGGGGGGAGGGGAATGATTGCCAACATTCTGGTAACGATGAAAAGAAAGCTTCAGCGGTTTTCCTGAAAACCTGTAATGCCATTTTCCCTGTAAGACCAAGAGATGGCCTTGTGGTACCATGTGAAAAACAACGTTCACGCTTACTAAATGGAACATGTAATGATTCTTCATCTCTACAGCACAAAGTCAGAGAGGACTTTATTATTATTATTATTTTTTGAGACAGAGTTTCACTCTTGTTGCCTAGGCTGGAGTGCAATGGGTGATCTCGGCTCACTACAACCTCTGCCTCCTGGTTTCAAGCGATTCTCCTGCCTCAGCCTCCCAAGTAGCTGGGGTTACAGGCATGTGCCACCACACCCGGCTAATTTTGTATTTTTAGTAGAGACAGGGTTTCTCCATGTTGGCTAGGGTCTTGAATTCCTGACCTCAGGTGATCCACCCACCTTGACTTCCAAAGTGCTGGGATTACAGGCGTGAGCCACTGCCCCTGACCTACTTTTTTCTTTTTGATAAGTAAAAAAGCATTATTTCTTCTCCCTACTTATATTTTGTAACGTAAATTTATTATTTTTAGACGGTGTCTCGCTCTATCACCCACACTGGAATGCACTGGCGCCATCATGGCTCACTGCAGCTCAACCTCCTGGGCTTAAGTGATTCTCTAACCTCAGCCTCCCGTGTTGCTGAGACTTACAGGCACATGCCACCATACCCAGCTAATTTTTGGGTTTTTTTGTTTGTTTTTGAGTTTTAGTAGAGATGAGGTCTCACTAAGTTGTCCAGGCTGGTCTCAAACTCTTGAGCTCAAGTGATCCTCCTGCCTCAGCCTCCCAAAGTGCTGGGATTATAGGCATGAGCCACTGTGCCTGGCCTAAAATGTTTTGTTTTGTTTTGTTGAGATGGAGTCTCGCTCTGTTGCCAGGCCAGAGTGCAGTGGCGCGATCTCAGCTCACTGCAATCTCCGCCTCCTGGGTTCAAGTGATTCTCGTGCCTCAGCCTCCTGAGTAGCTGGGACTACAGGCCCGCGCCACCACGCCCACCTAATTTTTATATTTTTAGTAGAGATGGGGTTTCACTCTGTTGGCCAGGATGGTCTCAATCTCTTGACCTCAGAAGATCTGCCTGCCTCGGCCTCCCAAAGTGCTGGGATTACAGGCGTGAACCTCCCCCTCCCTAGTAGCTGGGATTACAGGCATGTGCTATCACACCTAATTTTGTATTTTTAGTAGAGACGGGGATTCTCCATGTTGGTCAGGCTGGTCTCATACTCCCGACCTCAGATGATCTACCCGCCTTGGGCTCCCAAAGTCTGGATTACAGGCATGAGCCACCATGCCCGGCCCCCTAAAATTTTTTTAATTAAAAAAAAAAAAGTTGGCTGGGTGCAGTGGCTCAAGCCTGTAATCCCAATACTTTGGGAAGCCAAGGTAGAGGGATTGCTTGAACTCAGGAGTTGGGAGACTGGGTAACATGTTGAAGCCCCATCTCTACTACAAATACAAAAATTAGCTGGTTGTGGTGGCACACGCCTGTGATCCCAGCTACTCAGGAGGCTGGGATGGGAGGACTGCTTGAGCCCAGGAGGTCGAGGCTGCAGTGAACCAAGATTGTACCACTGTACTTCAGCCTGGGTGACAGAGTGAGACCCCATCTCAAAAACATTTACAGCTCTTATCATTAGCATATCATAAGTTTTGACGTATGTAGGTTTACACAATGAAACTGTCACCATAATTTAGATAATCAACATTTCATGGTCTCCAAAGTTTCCTAGTGCCTCTTGTATTACCTCCCTCCTTCCCTGGCTCCTGGTTTGCCCCCAGCCTCTAGCTGTGGCAAGTAGGGATTTACTCTTTAACTATAGATTAGTTTGCATTTTGAAACATTTTACATAGAATCCCGCAGTACATATTCTTTTTTGTCTGGCTTCTTTCATTTAGTGTAGATTCATCTCTGTTGTTGTATGTATCAAAAGGTCACTCCTTTTTATTGTAGATCAATATTCATTCCACTGTATGAATTTACCACAGTTTGCTTGTCCACTTACCTGCTGGTGGGTATTTGGCCGTTTCCAGCTTTTGGCTGCTGCAGGTAGCTGTTGTGAACATTTACGTCTAAGTCTTTGTATGGATCTATGCTTTCATTTCTTTTGGGTAGAGACATCTAAGAGTGGAATGTCTGGGTCGTATGCCAGATGTCTTGTGCCACAGTGGTTGTACCATTTTACATTTCCATTTGCTGGATAGTGATAGGCTTTGAAAACTTTTCACAGGTTTCTTCAAACTATGCAGTATTAGACACAGCCCTTCACCATGTAAACCCGTCTTCCCTGGACTGCCTCCCATAGTCATTTCTCTGTAGGGTAGACGGGTTGCTGGAAATGCTGAGGATGTTACTGCACATCAGTTACCCATGTGCTCTTCTCCCTAGCTGAACACTACCACTATGTCCAATGCTACGGCCAATAGTAGCATTCGGCCTATCTTTGGAGGGACAATCTACCACTCCCCCGTGTCTCGACTTCCTCCTTCTGGCAGCAAGGTTAGTATGCCCTGTGTCTAAGCACATCCTCACATGCACCCCTAGCCTGTTCACCCAGAGGCCCCACCTACTTGTTCTAGATTCTAAGATCCCTGGATTTTGTTCTTATTGAGATGCTGAGAGTTGACAGATATAAGTTAGCTCACCATTAAATAATGGTCCAAAACTAATGTGCAAAAAAAGAGAACAGTCACTCTGAGCCCCACTGGTACCATACCATGGGAAGCAGTGGGATGTGTGGGAAACTGAGTCTACAGCGACCCTGCCTGATCTTCAATTCCAAGCCCAGTCTTCAGCTGGTATGGAGATAGGTCCCCTGCATGTGGGTTCTAGCCCAGTGAAACCAGATCACTAGACATACCAAGTACTCAGTAGAGATGTGGAAAGTATGTGGTAAAACACATTCAGTCTTTCAAATATTTTATTAGACTATGCTCAAGATAGGTGTTCTGTAAATCAGGAATTCATATTTAAAAAAATTTTTTTTCTAGAGACAGGGTTTTGCTATGTTGCCCAGACTGGTCTTGAACATGTGGCCTCAAGCAGTCTTCCTGCCTTGGCCTCCCAAAGTGTTAGGATTCTAGGCATGAGCCACACCCAGCCCCATATATATATATATATATAATTTTTTTTAACTAAAAATTATAGGATTATAGACAGGAATATAAAGATAGTCTCAGCCTTTGACCAGTGCAGGTATTGTGTGTGCGTGTGCACGTTCATTAGAAGGATGATACGTGGATCTCTTTCTCTGCAGCCAGTCGCTGCTTCCACCTGTTCAGGGAAGAAAACACCCCGTACCGGCAGGCATGGAGCCAACAAGGAGAACCTGGAGCTCAACGGCAGCATCCTGAGTGGTGGGTACCTTGGCTCGGCCCCCCTCCAGCGCAACTTCAGCATTAATTCTGTTGCCAGCACCTATTCTGAGTTTGCGGTAATTCACCTTTTCTAATATCTACCAGTCTCTGGGGAGCACACAGTTGGGGCAGAGTGGGTATCTTCCCAGGGGCACCCAGGCTATTAGCTAGGGCAGCTACCTTGGAGGCTGAGAATCCCTTTCCTGCTTTGACCATGGCGGGGTGGGTATGATTTAAGGGGGGGGTTGTATAGGAAGTTGGCAGCAGCAACTAGACATTTAACCTGGATCCTTCTGCTTAATACATACCATTCCCTGGCTGCAGGAGGCAACCCCTCTATCACTGCCCTGGTGCTCTCTTGGTGGAGTTCTTGGTAATTGTCTTAATTCTTTGTTCTTAGAAGGATCCGTCCCTCTCTGACAATTCCACTGTTGGGCTTCAGGTCTGTATGGCAACCCCTGCATGTCCCTTTTCCAAACTGATCTGTCATCTGCTGGCTTCATTCATCTGGGCACAGGGCTACCCTAACCAGTAATCTCGGCAGTGTTACAAAGGAAGCAGGAATTCCTATCATGGACTCAAAAAAACACATCTGATTTACATTCACAACAGATTAATAAAATTTGTTCAGACTTGAATTGGATTCTCAGCCCCTAAAGTCAAGCAGTTTTAAATCATGTTTAACAGAAAACCTTGACCCTCCCCAATTGTGACATCAAAGGCCTGCAATAGCTGGAAAGAATAGAGGCCCCATCACGTGGGGAAGGGAGCCCCCGCTGTGTGCTGCCTACAATGAGGCTCTTGGCCTGTGTGCTGATTATTTCCTGGAGTATATGCCTTCCTAACCCCTCAGGGCCCAACCGCCAGCTCTAGTCTCAGCTAGCTAATGCTGATTTCCTCACCTTTGCCTCTTTCCATACATTGAGCTACTGAAGCATAGATGAAGCACTGGAAGCAAGTTTTTCCAGAATGCTCTTCACTTCCTGTTATCCTACTCTATATCTGCTAACAGCTAACTACACTGCCTTTTACTTAATCTGTGATTTCTTCTCTCAATATTTTACTAGCGAGAGGTGAGGATGTCCCTCACCCTTGAGGGGATATTGAGTTAAACTCCTAGCCTCCCTCCCCTCTTAATTGCCGCAGGGATGGAGAATGGAACAGTTGGCCAAGGCTGCAGCTAGTTTTGATCACTGAAACTGGCTTCCTACTCCAGCATGTTTTTCAAATTACATGGCTGGTGGTTCTTCTACCTTTAAAAGTGGGTGTGTGTCACTCTGGCTGATTGCTGGACAGAGGTCCAGCTTTCTCTTTTTCACTTGTTCAGCCAAGGCCCATTTTATCTGAGGCTTAAATGTACCTGCCTATCTGTGTGGCTAGTCCTAGGTAGGTTCGTCTGGTTTGGGTTGCTATGGCTGATGGACTCCACCAGGCAGCACCAAAGCCGGTAAACTAACCTCTGCTAATATGTCTTTCTCAATGGCCATTCATGCTTTGCCTTTTGCTGCTATACCATGTGCTCCAGCATGAGATCAAATCACCAGCAGGTTACAAGGCCTCAGCCCCAGGGATTGGTAGATATATGTTCTGGCCCATTGTTTTATAAAGGGCTCAAGAGACCAAAGCTTGTTGCCTACTTACCTTGACGACTCTAAAGTAGCTTTGTGAAGTAGAGTCATGCCTCACTTAATGACAGGGATATGTTCTGAGAATGTGGGGCAGTTTCATTGTGTACATATCAGAGTGTACTTAACAGTCCTAGACAGAACAGCCTACACACCTAAGCTATATGGTATGGCGTTTTCCTCCTAGGCTACAAACCTGGGCAGCATGTTACAGAAAGAATACTGTAGGCAATTGTGGGTTTTTTTGATTCAGGCTATTCCTGGGATACTGTAGGCAACTGTAACACAATGGTAAGTATTTGTGTATCTAAACATAGAAAAGGTACAGTAAAAATATTGTATAATCTTATGGGACCACCATAGTGTGTGTGGCCTGTCGTTAACTGAAACATCATTATGCAGTGCGTGACTGTATGAAGGATTTCCCTTCTGTGAGGTGTAACAGGATGGACTGGCTGAGGAAAGGGGTCACGGGCATGCGTGCACATCCACTCTGTCTATGACTAATAGAATGGTGCTCAGAGTTCCTCACCTTTTACTCCTAACGCAGCCTATTGCAGGCTAGGGATCTCAGAGAAACTACCTTTGAGGGACCTTTTGCTGACAACCGTACTTAGAAGGGTGGGGCATGTGTAATAGAGGCAGTACTGCCACTGATGTTATTTATTTTTCAACAGCGAGAACTTTCAAAGGCTTCCAAATCTGATGCTACTTCTGGAATCCTCAATTCAACCAACATCCAGTCCTGAGAAGCCCTGATCAGTCAACCAGCTGTGGCTTCCTGTGCCTAGACTGGACCTAATTATATGGGGGTGACTTTAGTTTTTCTTCAGCTTAGGCATGCTTGAAACCCTGGCCAGGTTCCATGACCATGGGCCTAACTTAAAGATGTGAATGAGTGTTACAGTTGAAAGTCCATCATAGGTTTAGTGGTCCTAGGGGACTTGGTTTTGACTTAAATACGTTAAAGGTTTATGGCAGGAAGTGCAAATTTTAGCATATGGGACCTGACTTCTCTACCACATAATTTTACTTGCTGAAGCGTGATCAAAGCTTGTTTTATTTCACCGCTGTGTAGGAAAACGATTGACTATGCCCATCCCTGGGGTAATTTTGGCATGTATACCTATAACTAGTAATTAACATCTTTTTTGTTTAGGCATGTTCAATTAATGCTGTAGCTATCATAGCTTTGCTCTCACCTGAAGCCTTGTCCCCACCACACAGGACAGCCTTCCTCCTGATGAGAATGTCTGTGTGCGTCCGAAGTTGAGATGGCCTGCCCTACTGCCAAAGAGGTGACAGGAAGGCTGGGAGCTGCTTTGTTAAATTGTGTTCAGTTCTGTTCCACAGTTCAGTGCCCTTTGTTGAGGGTGTGCATGTATGAACACACATGCTTGTCGGAACGCTTTCTTCGGCATTTGTCCCTGGCTCTCATCTCCCCATTCCTGTGCCTACTTTGCCTGAGTTCTTCTACCCCCGCAGTTGCCAGCTGCATTGGGAGTCTATTTGTTCCAATGGGTTGGGCTGTCTTTGTCGTGGAGATCTGGAACTTTGCACATGTCACTACTGGGGAGTTGTTCCTGCTCTAGCATCCATGATGAGGCGCCCTCTTTACCTACCCTCTCAATCACTACTCTTCTTGAAGCACTATTATTTATTCTTCCTCTGTCTGCCTGCAGCAGTACTACTGTCAACATAGTGTAAATGGTTCTCAAAAGCTTACCAGTGTGGACTCGGTCTGTGTCAGCCACACTGTTTACTCATACAGTATGTGTCCTGTTTTTAAAATATAAAATTATTCTTAAAAATAAATTAAAATCTGTATACTTACATTTCAAAAAGATATAGTGTGGTGTTTCCTTTTTTTCCCCCAGTCACTTTTTAGTTGGTTGGTCTGTGTGTGAAAAACAGAAACAGAAAAAACTAAAAGGAACTCCTGGAAATTTTTAGTCAGGAGCATGATTTTTGAGTCTAACTCAGTCGCCCAGGCTGGAGTGCAGTGGCACTATCTTGGTTCAGTGCAACTTCCACCTCCCAGGTTCAAGCGATTCTCCTGCCTCAGCCTCCCAATTCGATGGGATTACGGGCACGTACCATCACACCTGGCTAATCCTTGTATTTTTAGTAGAGACAGGGTTTCACCATGTTGGCCAGGCTGGTCTTGAACTCCTGGCCTCAAATGATCAGCCTGCCTCCCAAAGTGCTGGCATGACAGGCGTGAGCCACCGCACCCGGCCGAGTGTGATTTTTTAAATATTCTCTGGTACGTTTCTAAATTAAGAATATCGCAGGCCGGGCACGGTGGCTCACGCTTGTCATCCCAGCACTTTGGGAGGCCGAGGCGGGCGGATCACGAGGTCAGGAGATCAAGACCATCCTGGCTAACACGGTGAAACCCCGTCTCTACTAAAAATACAAAAAATTAGCCGGGCGTGCTGGCGGGTGCCTGTAGTCCCAGCTACTCAGGAAGCTGAAGCAGGAGAGTGGCGTGAACCCGGGAGGCGGAGCTTGCAGTGAGCTGAGATAGCGCCACTGCAGTCTGGCCTGGGCGAAAGAGCGTCTCAAAAAATATATATATATATATCTCTTATTCTGATTTTTTTGTGAGAAATATAAAACGTAACCCCTGATGTGTAAAGAGCAAAGGGAGTCCTAGGAAGCTTCTGGCTTCAATGCCATTTGTCTCAATATGGGGAGGCTGTCCAACTTCAACAGCATGACTGAGGGAGGATGGACATAAACTGTACACGTGTGAAGGGTAAGACAAAAACTATCACCACAGTCAAGTTAACCAAGTATCTCTATCCCAGAAGTTTCCTCCCACCCCCTTCTCATTCCTCCTTCCCACTTTCCCAGCCTCACCCTGCCTAGCAACCACTGACTTCTTTTTTTTTGAGATGGAGTCTCGCTCTTGCCAGGCTAGAGTGCAGTGGCGCAATCTCAGCTCACTGCAACCTCTGCCTCCCAGGTTCAAGGGATTCTCCTGCCTCAGCCTCCTGCATAGCTGGGACTGCAGGCGCGTGCCACCACGCCCGGTAAATTTTGTATTTTTAGTACAGACAGGGTTTCACTGTATTAGCCAGGATGATCTCGATCTCCTGACCTCATGATCTGCCCACCTCAGCCTCCCAAAGTGCTAGGATTACAAGCGTGAGCCACCATACCCGGCCCACCGATTTCTTTGTTACTACAGATCAGTTTGCGTTTTCTACAGTTCAATGTAAGTAGAATCATACAATATATACTTTTTTGGTCTGGCTCTTTCACTACTTTGAGATTTACCCATATCATTGCTTATATCCATAGTTTTTTTTTTTTTTTTTGCTTAGTATTCCATGATGTCGATATACCAGTTTATTTGCCTGTCAGGTTTATTTTTCACATTTGGCTTTTCTCCAGTTTTTGGCTATTAAAAATAAGGCTGTTATAAACATTTATGTACAAGTCTTTGTATGGATATATATTTTTTTCTGAATACCTAGGAGTGAAGTGGCTGGATCACATCTATGGTAGGTGTACACTTAACTTTCTAAGAAATGCCAAACTGGGCCGGGCACGGTGGCTCACGCCTGTAATCCCAGCACTTTGGGAGGCTAAGGTGGGCAGATCATGAGGTCAGGTGTTCGAGACCAGCCTGGCCAACATGGTGAAACCCCGTCTCTACTAAAAATACAAAAATTAGCTGTGTGTGGTGGTGCACACCTGTAATCTCAGCTATTCAGGAGGCTGAGGAAGGAGAATTGCTTGAACTCGGGAGGCGGAGGTTGCAGTGAGCTGAGATTGCACCACTGCACTCTAACCTGGGCAACAGAGCAAGACTCCATCTCAAAAAAAAGAAAAGAAAAGAAATGCCAAACTGTTTTCCAAAGCAGTTGTACCATTTTACATTCCTACCAGTAATGTATGAAGGTTCCAGTTTCTCCAGATCTTCAACAGTTGGTATGTTCAGCCTTTATATAATTCTAGTTATTCTGTGTATGAAGTGGTGTCTCACTATGGTTTTCATTTACAACTCCCTAATGACTAATGATGTAGAGTGTCTTTTCATATGCTTATTTGCTATCCTTCTGTCATCTTTGTTGACTTTTGTCCATTTTAAAAAATGGCTTGGCCGGGCACGATGGCTCATGCCTATAATCCTAGTACTTTGGGAGGCTAAGGCATGTGGATCGCTTGAGCCCAGCAGTTCGAGACCAGCCTGGGCAACATGGCACAACCCCATCTCTACTAAAAATACAAAAAACTAGCCAGATGTGGTCGCATGTGCCTGTAGCCCCAGCTACCCGGGAGGATGGCTTAAGCCCAGGAGGTGGAGGCTGTACTCCAGCCTGGACAACAAAGAGACTCTGTCCAAAAAAAAAAAAAAACAAAAAAACCATGAAATACCACTTCACACCCATTAATTAGGATGGCTGTTAACCAAGAAATAGAAAACAAGTGTGGACGCAGATGTGGAGAAATTAGGATTCGTGTGCACTTCCAGTGCGAATGTAAAATGATGCAGCCTCTGTGGGAAACAGTAGGGCAGTTCCTCAAAAAAAATTAGAATTACCACACAAGCAATTCCACTCTGGGTATATATCCAAAAGAACTGAAAGCAGAGACGCGAGAGTTGTACACTCATGTTCACAGCAGCATTATTCACTGTAGCAAACAACTCAAATATCCACCAATGCACGGATGAATAAAATGCAGTGTATACATACAACAGAATCTTAGCCTTTAAAAGGCAGGAAGTCTAGATACGTAAGCTACATCATGGATGAACTTGGAGGACATGCTGCTAAGTGAAATAAGCTAGTCATGAAAAGACAAATACTATGGGATTTCACTTACATGAGGCACTACAGTAGTCATAGAAACAAGGTTAGAACTGTGGTTGCCAGGGGCGGGGGAAGGGGAGAGTGGCGAGTTAAGTGTTTAATGCGCAGAGTTTCAGCACGGAATGATGAAAAAGTTCTGGAAATGCATAGGGGTGACAGTTGCACAACAGTGAATGCATATAATGTCACTGAACTATGTACTTAAAAATGGTTAAAAACAATTTTTCTGTTTTTTATTGAACATAAATTTTATGTTCAGTATATTTTACCACAATAAAAAAGAAAAAAAAGACCCCATGGGTGGGAAACATTTGCTAAACCACACACACACACACACACATGCACAAATACAATTTAACCATAAAGAAAACTACTGATAAGCTTATTTTATCAAAATAAGTTGATACTTGTGAAGCACTTTGAGCCTTACCTGGCACGGAGTAAACATCACCTAAGTATTAAAATTGGTAATACCAAGAGAGACTGAAACAAACTACATTGTAGCAGAAGATACTCTGAATACTAACTCCCAAAAGACTTGTATCTGAAATATCCAAAAGAAAAATGACTAAGGAAAATACAGAACATTTTAAAAGGCCAGAAAACTTGAACAGGCACTTCACAACGGAAAAACTCCAAGTGGCCAATAAACATATGAACTCTTCGCCTCAAGCAATCTCCCTGCTTAACCTCCCAAAGTGCTGGGACTACAGGTGTGAGCCACCATGCCCAGCCATCCAAAACACAAAAGCTACTCAACCTCATCGGTATCCAGGGGAAATGCAAATTAAAACCAGTGTGCATCTACCTGACGTTTCAGCCACAGTAGACCCCACCCTGCTGGGGGCAACAGTTATCTAGTAAAATTAAAGGTATCTCTTGACTTAGCAATTCAACTCGATGTTCTGCAAAGGAACTTGTGCACATGTGCAGAAGACTGCTCAAAGTATTATGTGGAATGACCAAAATCAGAAACAATAAAAATGACCATCAACAAGGCTGTATCACTTGAGGTGTTATTCATACAACAGAACACCATATAGCATTAAAAATGAATGAACTCCAGGACCCAACAAGGATGGATCACACAATGCTGAGTGACAAAAACGACACAAAAGCACATATACAGGATTCCATTTACCTAACACTCAAAAGCAAACACAACTATGTTGTATAAGGCTGCATACAAGCATGGTAAAATTCAAACGAAAGCAGGGAAGTGACTGACAAAGGAAGATGACCTGGAATGTGCCCCAATCTCAGCTGCACATCAAATGTACCTGGGGTGAGGTGGGCGGAGCTTTGAATCTACCACTATCCAGGCCACACACCTAGAGGCTCTGATTTCATTGTTTCATTGATTTCATTGATGCTGACCTTAGGCAGCAGAGTTTTCAATGCTCTCCAGCTGTTTCTAAAGTGCAGCCAAGTTTAGGACCGGGCTTGAGGGTGGAGGGCAGGGCTGTGATGGGGAGGAGCAAATACGGGGCCCTTGGGGTGCAGGCAATGGTTTTCCTTGACCTGAATGGGGGTTTCACAGGTGTTGTATATACATATACATACACACGTCAGCTCTTCGCTTTCTCCAGAGCATACACGTAGGTGTTCCAGGGCCCACAGGTGACAGTCTTTACTTGGAGTTGCTTATCTACAAAGTATTCCACACGGCGGGGCCGATCCAAGCTGGTGGTGTCCTCGTGGCCCAGCTGTCCATATTTACCTAAAGTGAAATCAGCCCCTTTGCCATTGTCTCCACTGGGTCTTGCTGCCTCTTTCCCTCCAGGAAGGGGCCCAGACTATCAAATGAAGGGCTGGGAGTATGCCCCACTGCTCAGTGAATCCAAGAGACCCAGAGCCAGGCAACCTTGGGGATCCCCAAGAGGCTAGTGGCAGCCAGCCACTCCAGGCAAGAGGCTCCTCCAGACTTCCCTGCTACCCAAGCTAAGATGTTCGGAGCACACACTTCCATCAAATCTTTTTCTCCACCCAGTGTCACATCCACAAAAAGCTGCTTTGTAAATGCTGGCTGGATACTCCCTTAAGACAGTCTTTCAGAGAGGTAGGCGGGTGGTACCGGTATCCTCTCCATGTCTCCCCTGTCTGGTCTCGGACTGAGTGTGCCTATGTCTGTTCTAACCCCAGGGTGGGAGCAGTCCTGTTCCTCTCAGTGACCTGGCCGAGGCCCCTGCTTCCTCTAGTCTTGGTGGCTTTGTCACCTGCCCTATACTCCCAGGTCTTTCTTCTCCTCGGTTTCAGGGTCACAAAAACAATCCTTTTACTTACCCCAGCCCCAGGTGTAGAGCTCCCCTGTTCCTGAAAGCAAAAGGACAATCGATAGTTGTCACTACCGTTCTTTGGCAAGGCATCTGTCCAGCCCGGCTTGGCACAGCCCACAGCTGCATATTACAACCCTCACGAGATCTGCCTGGCGTGGAACAACATGTTCTCTTAACAACTGGCTGATCACACGTGGCACGGCAGAGGATCCCGAGGGAAAAAGTGGCAGATCTTCCTGTGTGCCACGCTACCGAGCGCCGCAGTCTTCCATGCCGGACTGGACAGTCCCTGCTGTCAGAGGCGACGGCGGGCAGGGAATGTGTCTGTGGCCGTGCAGGGAGGACAGAAAGCATCAGCCTCCCACCAGAAGGAAGAATCTTCTGGGCCTGACAGGCTGGGGAACTACTGTGAAACAACACGGGGGGTGGGGCTTATCCACTGAGCAAGGTAGCTGCTCTGTATGAGCCACAGAAGCCTTAAGACAGAATTTTTTCCGTCGACCACACCCCCTTCCGTAGGCACCAGCTCGAGTGGAGCGGAGTGCCTTCCTGCTCCATCCTGAACCAGCCTCCCAGCCCCACTCACGTGTCACCACAGCTGTGTGCCGGGATCCACAGCTGGCCTTGACTGCATCTGAGCCCAAGGGGAGATCCAGTAATGCTGGGAAGGGCTGGACAGCTATGAAGGGGGCAGGGGCTCCATCCTCAGCCCCGCCCGTTCTCTTCACCTGAGAACCATCTTCATTCAGTTCTGTGGCTTCAGAATGATAATGATGTGAACACTGACCAAGCCCTGAGCTAAACCTTATTCATGCAGTCACTTTACTGCCACAACAGCAGAGGTACACAACTGTCTAGCTCCAAAGCTGGTGCTCCCAACCCCTACATTCTTCAGGCGGGGTTGGCACTAGTGCACAAGTGTGCTGTGCCAAGACCAGCATCAGCCTTGCCAATGCTCCCTCCTGTAAGGGGCTCACATGCTGCATCTGAGCAGTGTAGCTCTGAGGCCAGCATCCAGCCAGGAGTTAGGAATGACAGCCACATCCTGGGGAGATGGCTGTGGGAGCCGAGTTGACCCTCACCTTCCCTTGCGACAGTCTCTCCATCCTCTGCCAGGTTCCTGGTGGGCAGGGCCAGCTGCCCTGATTCATTCCAGCCCCAGATATAAATATCCCCAGTCTCTGAAAGAGATCAAGGGGACACATGAAACAGACTGTGAAGCCTCTGCATCCACCCAAACTCTCCTCCCCATCCCATCGGCTCCTGGGGACAACTAAAGCCTGCCCTGCCCAAGGTAACACTCCAGGCCAAGGTGCTTCCCCTCAGGCCCCAGGGGCTTGTCTTAGGTTCCCATCCCCTCAGTGCCTTCAGATCATCCTTTAAGTCCCTTACTGGACCTTCCACTTCCATTCTTATGCTGCCAAATGGCCCCTCATTTCAGAAATGTATCCCTAGAAGTGCCGCAGCGGTCTCCCTTTCAAAACCACTGGGCCGGGGCCACGTGCGTTGGTTCATGCCTGTAATCCAGCACTTTGGGAGGCTGAGCTTTGAGCTCAAAAGTTTGAGACTAGCCTCAGCAATATGGCAAAATCCCTGTCTCTAAATAAATAAATAAAACAACCACCGGGCCGGCCTGTGCCCCTTTTTCAACTGCACCCACAGCTGGTCCTGTTGAAAGCCACGTGCAGCTCTCCCCTTCCTGGCATCCCACAGCACTAGAGCTTTCTGGTTGGAACAGCCACCTGATACTAAAAATTTCTAACAATAGCTGATTTTATGAAGTGCTTAATCCATGCTGATGTTTCCCATGCTTTTCAAATATAATCACTTAATTCTCACAATAGCCCTACAGGTGGTTTTATGACAATATCACCATTTACGCAGGATCCCTATTTTATTCACAACGGAGGCACAGAAGGGTTAAGTACCAGGCCCAAGGTCCCAGGGCCCGAGCAATGATCTGAAACTAGGAAGTCTGGTGGGATGTGTCCATGCTTCAACCTCTACACTAAACTTAAGGCCTCAAACTTCTTCTGGACCTTGAGTGCAGGGTGTCCCACTGGGCTGTTTCCAGCCCTCTGGTGTCTTCTCTCCAGCCCAGGGTTGTTTTTTTTTTTTTTTTTAGACAGAGTCTCACTCTGTCACCCAGACTGGAGTGCAGAGTGCAGTGGTGTCATCTTGGCTCACTGCAACCTCCACTCACAGCTCAAGTGATCCTCCAGCCTCAACCTCCCGAGTAGCTGGGACCACAGGCACGAGTCACCACGCCCAGCTCATTTTTATATTTTTTTGTACAAAGATGAGGTTTTGCCATGTTGGCCAGGCTCAGCCCAGGGTTTCCTGGCTTGGTAACCAGTCCAGGCCCATTCCATGAGAATATGGTGCGGGGGAAGGCATTGGTAGCTTTTTTTTTTTTTTTGAGACTGAGTCTCACTCTGTCGCCCAGGCTGGAGTGCAGTGGCGCGATCTCGGCTCACGTAACCTCTGCTTCTCGGGTTCAAATGATTCTCCTGCCTCAGCCTGCCAAGTAGCCAGGACTACAGGCGCGCACCACTGCGCCCAGCTAATTTTTGTATTTTTTTTAGAGACGGGGTTTCACCATGTTGGTCAGGCTGATCTCGAACTCCTGACCTTGTGATCCACTCACCTCAGCCTCCCAAAGTGCTGGGATTACAGGCATGAGCCACTACACCCGGCCCCCTGGCATTGGTAATTTTGTAAGCTTCCAGGTGATCTAAGTAGCAGCCAGAATGACAGCCCCAGACACAGACAAAGATCATCTGTTCCCAGCCTCACCCTCTCTGCATGGGCTCTAACAGCCTAGGAAGGAGCTACACCTGGATCACCAAGTGAAACTCCTCACTCTGGCCAGCTGTGGCACCACCACAGGGACACACTCATCACCATCCTGGTGCCTGGTGGGCACCCGTGTCCACCCTGTGCCACACGTCATGGCCCCCTAGGCAACTGCAGCCTTTCTCCGTTCTCCCTGGCTCGGCTCCCCTCACACTCCATATTCCCTCGGGAGCACTGTTAAGAGACAGTCCTGGCTGGGAGCAGGTGGGGAGAGGAGGGGAGGGGCAGTGAGACCAGTAACACAGAAGCTAGGAACAAATGCCAGAGTCCAGGCGTGAGTGGGCCATGGTGCAGGCAGAGGAGGCCGAAGGTGACAGGCATTTAGGAGTCATAACTGACTGGGCGATGGATGGATGAATTTGGAAGGAGGCCAGGGTAGGGCCCCACCCAAACTGGAAAACAAGGAGGAAGGTTTGCACAAGATCATGAGCTCGGCTGGAGAAGCACTAAGTCACTCACCACTCACACACACAGAATGCCAGCCCCCCGCGGCCACCTCAGCCATGACTAGGCCCTGCAACGCCTCCAACAGCCGTGGCTCCAGCTCTGCCTCCAGGGTCCCATGGCCCAGCTGTCCATGCCTGAGCAAGGGAGACCCTCGTCAGCTACAGTCGCATTAAGGGGTCCCGCTCCGCTTGCTTCTCCAATCACCAGCCCTGACCTGCCCCCGCCCCCGCTCACCTGCCCCCGCCCCAGGAGAACACCCGGCCAGCCGCGTCCAGCAGCAACGCGTGCTCGACGCCCAGCTCCAGCTGGCGTGCCCGCAGCTCCGGAGCCAGAGGCCGGTAGAAGGGCGCCCGCGGGCTCACGTAGGCACGGGCGCAGGGCAGCAGGGGTAGCCTCCCAGCCTGGGCCTCACTGCCCGGATCGGATTCCCCTTCGGCCTCGGGCACCACATTCTGGGCCCACAAGGGCTCCCCACGCAGCGCCGATTCGGGCGCCCAGACCTGCAGTAACGCCTCCGGTCCCGGCCCGGCGCGCAGCACCACGAGGAGCCCCTCAGAGGCCCACGCGTCCTTGCAGCCGCCCGCCGCGCCGCTGGCTGAGCCCGACAGCTCCACGCGGCCTCCACCTGCGGGGCGGAGAGCGGGCTAGAGAGGGGAAGGGACACGCACCGAGGGCGTAGAATTTGGGGCGGCGCTGGGGGCTGGTCTAGATTGGAGCAGGGTGGCCAGAATGGAGGCGGCGGGGGGGTGGGGGTGTTCCTGGGAAGGGGCCGAATTGGGGACCAACCCAGAATGTGGGGCTGGCGGCCTGAACGGGGGAGACACCCTGGATTTGCCACAGCGGTGCGGGGAGGCGACTGTGGAGCGCGGCTGGAATAAGTGGGGACGGGGGCGGGGAGTGCTCACGGGTCACGAAAGCGGTGTAGCTCCAGCTCGCGCTCACGCGGCAGATGTCGACGCCCGCCCGCAGCGGACTGGGGCTGTGCACCTGGCGCCCGCGTCCGGAGCCCAGCTCCTGCCCGAAGCCGCAGAAACCGAAGCCGAACCAGGCCCCCGGCCGCTCCTCCGCCATGCCCCAGCAGCGCCCTCTGCCGGCCGCCACCTGGCTGCGGCGGGCCCGGGGAGATTCTTGTAAAGAGCCCGCTAGTGGGACACTGGCAAGTCTCTGGCCTTCCAGGGACTGGAGCTGCCTTATCTGTAAAATGGGGAAACTATCATTCTCCTGATCACAAAGCACAAAGGCAGAGTCCGTGCCACGAAGGCTCGCTGAGCAGGCGCCCTGGCTAATGCCCTACCGGATTTACAAAGATTCTCAAATATTTAGAGTGAGGCACTTTCCCTGTCCTCCCTTTTGGCTCAAGCTCAGCGGGCCACAAAGTGGGTACAAAGTGACCTGTCCTTTAGGCATTGGACTAGGATCCGAGCGCCCCCGACACCTCCACCCCGTCCCGCAGCTTCCCAGCATCCGGCACTTTATCCCATGTAATCCTGGGGACCAAAATGGTCGTTTTACAGAGGAGATTCCGAAAGTAACCCTTACACACTCATACGGCTAGAGAGAGGGAGACAGAGGGCTGAAATCAGGTCCCACCAACTCCACACACAGTGCTCTGCCCCTCACCCCACAGTGGAACGCAGAAGAGCGTTTGGGAGGCAGTGCCTCTGCAACTCAGCAGGGCCTTGTGACCTTAGCCAATTAACCTGAGCCCAGCTGCATTTCTTCAGTTTACAAAGGGAGGTGGGGGCGGTGCTGTTTGCATCTACCTCACAGAATTGTTTGTAATAAATGCAAATAAAGGGTTCGGTGTGAGTACATGCCATGATAAACATACACTATTAGCTTATTGAATCCAGTATTTAGCGCTGACAAAAAATTTTTCCCTGGATATCTTACTGGTTTTGAGAAACTTATACAGACACAATTTCAACTGTACCTTATCTAGTCATTTATTCGTCCAGCAAGCATTTACTGAGCGCTCCCCCTCTGTGCCAGTGAGGACAGCTGTCTGCTCCCAAGGAGCTAACCCTTAAATGGGGAGACAAACACAGTCTGGTGGTTACAACAGCAACGCCAACTTCAAGCAGATTCGGCTGGAGCGGGTTTTGGTTTTTTTTTGTTTGTTTTTTGTTTTTTAATATAATAGAGACAGGGGTCTCGCTATGCTGCCCAGGCTGGTCTCGAATTCCTGGGCTCGAGTGATCCGCCCGCCTCGGCCTCCCAAAGTGTTGGGATTACAGGCGTGAGCCGCTGCACCCGGGCTGAAGCAGAATTGCACAGGCATTTTCAGGCCTCTGAAGTCAGATCTTGGGTCTCTCCTGAGACCCCAGTTCCTGGGCTCCTAACCCCTTCCCTGTCCTCTCCCAACCCAAGGGGGCCTCTTACCTTGATCTTGACCCTATGCCCTCTACCCTCTCCGGCAGGTCCTTCTAGTGGGCAGCCTTGGAGGAAACGCCGAGGCGCAGAGCGGCCGCCTCCGAATAGGCCTCCCGCCCAGCGGGCGCCGACAGCCACGGGGAGAAAAGGTTTGAAGGGCGCGCGGTACGAGGCGGCCAATCGCCTGCAAGGGCGGTGACGTCGCCGCCCGGGGCGCGGCGGCCGCAGCCCTGTTCACCTCCCCCGAGGCCTACGCCGGAGCCCTGCGGCCCGGTCTGTGAAATGCGCTGAAACCTCCGAGGGGCGTTGGACCAAGGCCCTGGAGGAACCCAGGGGGCGTTGGACCAAGGCAGAGGTTGGGCCAGGTGGTCCCGCCCCTGCAGGAACCCGTGGGTCTAGAGCTCGGATTAGAACCACCGAGAGGACATTCACTGAGACCTGAGCTAAAGGTTTGGCGAGGAGTGACGCCCAAGACGGGCGAACCCCGCCACTCACCCCAATCCCGGGATCGCTGCAGCTCAAAACCAGACACACGCCGGACTCATGCCCAAACAGGAAGCAGCTTTTACCTTCCACGGATTGGCTCAGGACCCGTCACGTGCCTCCGTCGAGCCAATGAGCCTCACGCTGGGCTTAGCCCTCCTCGAAACAGGCTGGGGTGGTGGGCGTGGCCCAAGCCGCCCTTCAACGAGGCTCAGCTGGCCACCAACCCCAACCCCACCCCAGCGCCCTCGGCGGAGGCCACAGAGGACTCCCAATATAAAGACAAACGTACTGAAGGCCCAGCATATGGGAGTCTGCACCCTAAACGATTTATTTCTTAGGATGGTTTAATATTTTTTGAGATAGGGTCTCGCTCTGTCGCCCAGGCGACACTTTGGGAGGCTGCACTCTGGGCTCACTGCAACCTCCGCCTACTGAGTAGCTGGGATTACAGGTGCATGCCACCACACTCTGCTCATTTTTTTTTTGGTATTTTTAAGAAAGAGTTTTGCCATGTTGCCCAGACTGGTCTCGAACCCCTGACTTCAAGTGATGCACCCGCCTCAGCCTCCCAAAGTGCTGGGATTACAAGCTTGAGGCACCGCACCTGGGGAGTTTCTTATTGATTAGCTTCCTAGGCTTACCCTTTGTCCCTCCAGTAGGAAAGAAGCAACTCGGTGGGCCCTGGTTGGGGAATCCATGGGATTCCTTCCATGGAGGTGGCTCTGCCACTGTGAAGCTCCGTTGCACACTCACCCACGCCCAGCTCACATCCATACTCACCCACACTCAGAGACTCCCACTCACAGCAGCCCTCCCTGCCCAAGGACAGGGCACACAGTGGAGTTCTACACACTTTTATTGGAGGCGCAGGCCTGATAGCGGGCTCAGGCCAGGCTCACAGCTGGTGAGGCTGCTGATGTGTGCGCCCTTCCGGATGCCCCAGGATCCACAGGCTGTGTTGGGATGCACCTTCCCCATTCCCAGCTGACTACAGTAGTACAGAAAAAGGGCCCCTCTGAGTGAGGCTGCAGGCAGTGCTGGCCAAGCAGGGCTGTGTGACTGAACGTGGCCGCTGACTCAGAACAGAGGACATCCTAGGGCAGCAAGCGAGGATGGGCAAGACTATTGGGCATGCCAGCCACCACCAGCCAAAGCTGCTTCTGTCCTTGCTCTCCGTGCCACAATAGGTAGCGTGTGCATGAGCCTTGGGCCCAGGGACAGCCCCCTCACTCTCCATCTTGGTTGGGTTGGATAAGCCCATATTCCACTGCTTTGTCCAAGCAGGCTGCAGCAGCCCTTGTGACGGGGCTGTGGTCACCCTTAGCTAGCACTGACAAGATCTCCATCATCTCGCTCTCCATCAGGGTGCTGGCAATCTCCCTCGAGGCCTCCACCATGTTCAGCACCACCACAGCACCCCGGTGCTGCAGCTCCTGGTTGGAGCTCAGAAGCAGGGCCTGCAGGATCTCCAGCCAGTGTGTGGTCTGTGAGAAAAACAGGGTAGATATGACCCCCGGGCAACAGGCTCAACCTTGGCAAGGGACACATCCACACACCCTAGGACTGCCCCCTTCAGCTGCTGCTGGGAGTTCCTGGTCCGTCCCTCCTCCCCTACCGAGAAGAGGCACTGACCACTTGGGGAATGCGGCTGCAGAGCGTGGGCCGCATGGAGGTAAGCATGGCCAAGCCCCCGGCAGCCGCCCGCTGTAGCAGCTCATCATCCTCTCCACTGTACAGCACCAGCAGCTTCAGTCGATCATTGCCCTGGGCTTCGAACAGGTCCTGCACCTGTGGCCAGATGTGGGGAGTGGAGCAAGTCAGTTGGGTGTAAAGCCCAGCCAGGGCACAGGTACCTCTGCATCCCCGCCTGTGATGAGCACCCAGACCAACCCTCACCTCCTTGCTCATGGCCAAGTTACACATGCATTCTGTGGCCGCCCGGCGGATCATCTCATGCTCCTCAAACATGTAGCCTTCTATCATGGGCACAGCCTTCTCCTTCAGGATCTTCTGCCTGCAGGGCCACAGGAGGAAGCAGCAGGGATACGGTTTGGATGTTTTCCCTTCTAACCCTCATGCTGAAGTATAATCCCCAATGTTGGAGGTAGGGCCTGGTGGGAGGTGACTGGGTCATGGGATGGGTGCCTCATGGCTTGGTGCTGTCCTCGTGATAGTAAGTTCTCGTGAGATCTGGTTATTTAAATGTGTGTGGCATCTCCGCCAGGCGTGGTGGCTCACGCCTGTAATCCCAGCACTCTGGAAGGCCGAGGCAGGCAGATGACTTGAGGTCAAGAGTTTGAGACCAGCCTGGCCGACATAGTGAAATCTTGTCTTTACTAAAAAGACAAAAAAAAAATTAGCTGGGCGTGGTGGTGCGCACCTGTAGTCCCAGCTACTCAGGGAGGCTGAGGCAGGAGAATCAATTGAACCCAGGAGGTAGAGGTTGCAGTGAGCCAAGATTGCGCCACTGTACTCCAGCCTGGGCAACAGAGGGAGACTCCATTTCAAAAAAAAAAAGTGTGTGGCATCTCCCCCCACTGTCTCTTGCTCCTACTTTCACCATGTGATGTGCCTGCTCCTGCTTTGCCTTCTACTATGAGTAAAAGCTCTCCCGAGGCCTCCCCAGAAGCTGAGCAAATGCCGATGCCATGCTTATACAGCCTGTAGAGCCATGAAGCAATGAAATCTCTTTTCTTTATAAATTACCCAGTCTCAGGTATTCCTTTACAGCAATGCAAGAACAGACTAACACCGGCAGCATCATCAGAGTTTCTACATCCGCTCCACCCCTGCACCCACACCCTCATGCAATCAAGTCCCGGGCTGAGGATTTCCCTTGGCAATGTCCAAGGACCCTCTTGCACCAGGTATGAACTACAGTGCTTCTTAGCCTTCTAACCAGGCCTAGGAAATAGCATAGGATTGTGGAAAATGCTCAAAATTAGGATGTAGAAGACAAGGGTGGTGGTGATGGTGAGGCTAACACCTAACATTTGAGGGGTTTTGTTTCTGTGTTTTTTTTGAGGCAGGATCTCACTCTGTCACCCAGGCTGGAGTACAGTGGCATGATCACAGCTCACTGCTGTAGCCTTGACCCCCCCAGGCTCAAGTGATCCTCCTGCCTCAGCCTCTCGAGTAGCTGGGACTACAGGTGCACGCCACCACACCTTGCTAATTTTTTTTCCAACTGTTAAGTTCAGGGGTACATGTGCAGGACATGCAGGTTTGTTACATAGATAACCATGTGCCGTCATGGTTTACTGCACAGATCATCCCATCACTCAGGTATTAAGCCCAGCATCCATTAGCTATTCTTCCTGATACTCTCTTTAATTTCTTTTTTAAATAGGGACGAGGTATTGCTACATTGCTCAGGCTGGCCTGAACTTCTGGGCTCCAGTGATCCTCCTGCCTCATCCTCCCAAATTGCCGGGATTACAGGTGTGAGCCACCACGCCCGGCCTCATTTGAGTATTTACCCTGACCAGGCACCTGGATCATCTTACTTAATCCTCACCATGGCCCTATAGTAAAGGTGCAAGTGTGATCATCATCACTACTGTTTTGCAGAATAGGAAACGGGCTAAGTAATGAGTAATATGTTCAAAGTCACAGTTAGTAATAAAACTAAAACATGCTGGCCGGGCGCAGTGGCTCACGCCTGTAATCCCAGCACTTTGGGAGGCTGAGGTGGGCGGATCACGAGGTCAGGAAATCTAGACCAGCCTGACCAACATGGTAAAATGCCATCTCTACAAAAATACAAAAATTAGTTGGGCGCGGTGGCACACACCTATAATCCCAGCTACTCAGGAGGCTGAGGCAGGAGAATCGCTTGAACCTGGGAGGCAGAGGTTGCAGTGAGCTGAGATCGCGCCACTGCCCTCTAGCCTGGGTCACAGAGCAAGACTCCGTCTCAAAAAAAATAAATAAATAAAAATAAAAATAAAATATGCTGATATGGCACAATGCTAGGGGCCAGGTACCCATGTAGTAAGTTCTTTTAAGTGTATTTTCTCATTGTATTCTCCTCATCACTATGCCATGAGGTAGGTACTATAGTCATCCCATTTCACAGAGGGAGAAACTGAGACAGAGCAGTTAAGTAACTTGCTTGAGGTTACCCATTTGCAATCAGGGAAGCGAGGCAGTCTGACTCTAGAGTCTGCCGTGCCGTGCTGCCTCTCGGCCTGTCTCCTCCTCTCTAATGATGCAGAGCAGTCACTGTGAGGCTCACAGAAGCCAATGACCGAGGAGTGTTTCCCAATGTGTAAACTGCTGTGGGGGATATTCCAAATCCTAATGCCTGGTCCAGGCCCCGCAATCCCAAGGGACCTTACCGGAGCCTCTCGCTGATCCCAGCCAGGTTTGTTAGGGCCATGAGCGCCTCGAAGTTCTGCAGGCCTGAGCAGTTAAGGTGCAACAGGGAGACGAGGGGCCGGACCACCTCATAGATCTGCAATGTGCACCCCACCTGTCAGGGGTACTTGCCGCGGCCCCCACAAGCCCCACCAACCCTGCAGGGAGGAGCCCACCCCCAAGAGAGTACTGCTGTCTCAGGCTGTCCTCCCTGCCCCAGGCCTTGGCAAAGCTGAAACTTCCTGCTGGTCCTAAAGGGGAGCTACAGCCCAGCCCACAGGCCGTCAAGGACAGAGGGAGTGGAAAGGCCGGGGCAGGAAGACACGCACCCGCTCGCCAGGGAAGGTCATCTCAGGGTTGGAGGTGATGGTGAGCTTGGCAAGGGCCTGGGCTGCCTTTGTCTGCCCCACGTCCGTGCCTTCCAGGGCCAGCGGGATCAGTGCCTGTAGGAACAAGCCCGTCACTGCTCAGGACATGCCTGGGAGTGTAAGACCCCAACCATCAGGCTCCCCGGCCCTGACTGTGCCACCCTCACCCTCCTCCTTCTCTCCAGGCTTGACTCCCTGTGCAGACCCTCTGCATCCAAACACTTCCTGAAACACCTAATAAGGGCTGGACATGGATTGTGCTGGGCAGCAGGGCCATGGAGGTAAATGAGACAAAGGAACAGTGGAGCCTAGGACCTTCACAGCCACCAGTGTGGAGGGGCCAAGGAGCCTGCCCGCTTCCGCGTCACTCTCTCAGCGGGACAATGTTCCTCTGGCCATTAATAATATTTTTCTGTCCCGCATCTAACACCCAGCTCTGGCGTGGCAACTGCTGAGTCATGTTTTATAGGCTGATGGCTCAGCCATCAGGAAGGGGTGTGTAAACCAGCTTACCCTGCCGCCTCCCTGGGCAACTACAGTGCCTCGGTCCTCTACCTCTTCCACTAAAGCCAGGAAGACCCTGTGGGGAGAAGGCGGTGGTGGGCAGGCGGCTCTGGGACTCTGGCAGGCAGACGCTCCACTCCTGGGGTCAGCAAGGACGGCAGCCAGGCAGGCAGCCCCCGTCGCTCTAAGAGGCCCACAGCACTGGAACCTGCACCCTCTGGAGCCACATCCGCGGCCCTGAGGCTCAGGAGTTGGGAAAGGTTGGCTGCCGCCAAGGCTGGCTCACCTGGAGAGCAGCTCTCTGCAGGAACTGGTCAGCACAGGGCTGTCCGTCTTCACCATGCACACCATGGCCGACACCACACCCGCCGCCAGCAGCTTCTTCACCCGAGCCCGCACGTAGCTCGGCTTGTCCTGGGGGAGGAGGCAGCTTAGGAGAGGGGCCTGGGCTGACTCACAGAGAAAGGGGGACCCTTCTCACAGCAGCAGTTGAGGAACTGGGAAATAAAACAGCCAGACAAAGGGAAACAAACTGGCTTAAAAGGGAGGCTGTTGGCCGGGTGCGGTGGCTTATGCCTGTAATCCCAGCACTTTGGGAGGCTGAAGCAGGCGGATCACGAGGTCAGGAGATCGAGACCATCCTGGCTAACACGGTGAAACCCCGTCTCTACTAAAAATACAAAAAATTAGCCGGGCGTGGTGGCGGGTGCCTGTAGTCCCAGCTACTCGGGAGGCTGAGGCAGGAGAATGGTGTGAACCCAGGAGGCGGAGCTTGCAGTGAGCCGAGATCGCGTCACTGCACTCCAGCCTGGGAGACAGTGAGACTCCGTCTCAAAAAAAAAAAGAGGGAGGTTGTTCTGCTGTGGATGCCCTGGGTTAGCTGGTCCCCATGGTGGGGAACCCTCCAGCCCTTCTGGCGGCCCCTCACCTTGGGGTGCTGCTCGGGCACATGCTGCTTGGCATACTTGGCCAGCTCCACCATCTTGGGGTCAGGCTCCTCGTAGTCGTAGCTGTTGGTGCAGTTCACCAGCGCCGAGGCCACCGCAAAGAGCACTGACCTCTCCTCAGACTGCCAGGACACAGAGGCATTCACATGGGCATCCCGGGGCAGAGCAGTACTCAGACAAATGCTGCCCAGGCCCAGGCCCCCAATTCCACCCTCAGCTGGGACCCTTGGGTACAGGATGAATTCAGGAAACTCCCCAGGCCCCAGACTTTGGGAGCTTACAAACTTGACCTCCCCAGCTCCTCCAAGAAGAACGTCCTTGCTAACACCACTGGTGCTGGCCAACATGCCCACAGCACACAGAGCAGCCACTCAGCCACCAGCCCTCCTCCCTGGGGTCAAAAGACCCCATTGGCCAAGCCCTGCCGAGAAAGCCTGGTAATCCTAGACAGTGTCCCCAGGCTGACAGCAGGAACCACAGAGCTACCCTGCTGAGCTGGAACAGAGCTTTCAGAGCAGCCGCATCCTCCACAAACTCTTCCTTCACGTCAGCATCAAAGGTCAGGTAAGCCAGGCCCTCCACTGCCCAGCGCCGAGTGCCTGCGTCGATCTGGTCATTGCACAGCCACCTGGGGACATGCAGGATAGTGGATGACCCTCAGGATTGGGGATAGGGAGGGGTACACCAAGGCCAAGGGGGAAAAAGCAAGGGTTTGGGCATCCCCTCAATGTACAGAAGCAGTTCACGTACCAGGATCCAGACTGCAGCCCCTGCCTGAGCCAGAGGGCAGGACGGGAGGAGGCCCCAACCCCCACCCAGACCCTTGTGTCCTGAGATCTATCCCACAGGTGGGGAACCACAGCAAGGCCAGATGACTCACTTTCGACACTGCTTAGCCAGTTTGAGAGTGGAGCCTTCAGCAAACTGCTTCATGCTGAAGTCAGTCCCTCCAGCTGAACCCAGCTTACAGAGTCCCTGGAGGAAGAGGGCAAGACCAGTTGGCCTCTGGGGAAGGGGGCAGGAGCTGAGCTCCTCCACACCTGGCTTGGACTCCCTCCCTGGCACTCTGTCATGGCCTCCTGGAGGCTACACAGACAAATCAGCACCCTCTCCCTCCAGACCACCACCTAGAGCATGTGGCAGCAAAATCAGCTACTGGGGTGGCCGCATGACACAGCATCTGCAGACACTGATGCGCTGGCCACTGGACAGTCGTGGGCCCCACCCCTTCCCAGGCCACACTGAGAATGGCTCTGTTTCCTTCCATGTCGCACAAAGAAGCCCTCTGCAGGTGGAGTTGAGAGGCGTGTGGGGAAAGGACAGGTGCTTCAGCCACAGCCAAAATCCTCATGGGATGGAGAAATCCAGGACTGAGTGCCCCAGGGAGGAGGACCAGCTTCCACAGTGTGCACAGCCACAACAGGCTCATGGAGAGCCAGGTAGTCCCCAAACCCCCAAACCACCAGCTCCCAGGAACACTGCATGACCCCTGTAGGCACAGCCTCAAGCCCCATGGTGGGAGGAGCCAAGCCAATGTCTCTCGCCACAAGAAGGCCCAGAATCTCATTCATTCATTCATTTATTTTAGAGAGGGTCTTGCTGTGTTGCCCAGGCAGGAGTGCAGTGACATGTGTGACTCACTACAGCCTCAACCTCCTGAGCTCAAGTGATCCTCCTGCCTCAGCCTCCCAAGTAGCTGGACCTATAGGCATGCACCCAAGCCTGGCTAATTTTTTTGGAATTACAGTATTCCTTATTTTCATCTAGAGTGTGCTGGGGCTGCACCCTGCAACACCGGCTGGACCAGGACCCCTGCCTGGCTGCCTGCCCACCCACCCCAGGCCCACCGTCTCACCACTAGCGCCCGGATGCGGATGCTGTCCTTCTCGCTGCGCTTATATAGGTCCTTCAGCAGCGAGACACCATTGGCAGTGATGAATGAGGCCCGCTTAGCCTTGCCGGCTGCGTGGATCAGAGCCTCCACAGCCACCAGCTGCTCCTCCTCCTGCTCAGAGGCACACAGAGCAATCACACTCTCCATGACACCGCTCAGCTCCAAGGCCCGGTTGCCAGCATCACATGGGCCCTGCAGGAGGCAGGACACCGTCTGGATGGCCCGTAGCTTCCCGGCCAGCCCTTGGCCCTCAAACCAGCTCCTGAGGGGCACAGGGTGACAGCTGTCACACCAAGGCCAACATAAAGGGACTCTTCTTCCCTCCCTTCCCCTCCACTGGCCAGGCACCTGCACTTCTTGGGCAGAAACAGCAGGAAAGCTGCCAATGGGAGAACTAGGACATTTCCACCTGGACAATAATGGCTGATTTTCTTTATCAACACTTTCACTCGAGCCTTCCCTGACACAGTATCTAATACAGGTTACTCCCACATGACCATTGATGTCCCTTCCTGGACTTAAGCTCTGAAATGATTCTGCTTATTTCATAATTTATCATCAGTTTTCTCCCCAACAGCTGTAAG
>NW_026652322.1:453625-455452 GCF_009828535.3 Hylobates moloch
TTTTTTTTTTTTTTTTTTTTTTTTTTTTGAGACGGAGTCTCGCCTCGCTCTGTAGCTCAGGCTGGAGTGCAGTGGCAGGATCTCGGCTCACTGCAACCTCCACCTCCTGGGTTCAAGCGATTCTCCTGCCTCAGCTTCCCAAGTAGCTGGGATTACAGGCACCTACTACCACGCCTGGCTAATTTTTTGTATTTTTAGTAGAGATGGGGTGTCACCGTGTTGGCCAGGCTGGTCTCGAACTCCTGACCTAAGGTGATCACCCACCTGCCTCCACCTCCCAAAGTGCTGGGATTACAGGCATGAGCCACCCCGCACCTGGCCTATAATCTCCTTTAAGAACAAAGACTGTCACCTGGGCGTGGTGGCTCACGCCTGTAATCCCAGCACTTTAGGAGGCCAAGCCGGGCAGATCACCTCAGGTGTGAGGTCAGGAGTTCGAGACCAGCCTGGCCAACATGGTGAAACCCTGTCTCTACTAAAAATACAAAAATTAGCCGGGCATGGTGGTGGGCACCTATAATCCCAGCTACTTGGGAAGCTGAGGCAGGAGAATTGCTTGAACCTGGGAGGGTAGAGGTTGCAATGAGCCAAGATCATATCATTGCACTCCAGCCTGGGCAACAAGAGCGAAACTCCATTTCAAAAAAAAAAAAAAAATCCCAGCACTTTGGGAGGCCAAGGCAGGCGGATCACCTGAGGTCGGGAGTTCAAGACCAGCCTGACCAACATGGAGAAACCCCGTCTCTACTAAAAATACAAAGTTAGCTGGGCGTGGTGGTGCATGCCTGTAATCCCAGCTACTCAGGAGGCTGAAGCAGGAGAATCGCTTGAACCCTGGAGGCAGAGGTTGTGGTGACCCTTGATGGTTCCATTGCACTCCAGCCTGAGCAACAAGAGTGAAACTCCGTCTCAAGAAAAACAAACAAAAAAAGGACTGTCATGTTTCATCTGTGTGGGAACAGATACGTAGGAAGTGTTTGGTAAACCCAGTACGTGCTTGATGGCGTTTGTTGCATTATTGGAACATTGATTTGAGAAAGAGCCGCCCTGGGGAGGCCACTTTGGAGCAGGAAGTGGGCCTTGGGGCCACTTTCCCTTTGTCCAGCCCCCAACTAGTCCTCCCCAAGACTACTCTTTCTGCTGGAAACCTTTCATTTCTGCCCCACCTCAAGGAGTCAGAACTTTTTCGCTAGAATCCCTGGCAACGGGAGGTGAAACAGACTTCCTTACTTGATGTAGTTTTCACAAAGTCGGTGGAAATTCTCCCTCTCCGCATCACACCTGAGGTCATCAAAGAGCTTGCTGAGGAGAATAGAGGCGCTCATGCGGCTGTTCGCCGTCACTGCGAGCTCCCCAGGAGGGTCCTGTAGAGAGCCCCCAACTTCCAAAATCTTTTTCAGACCTGTAAAGACACCCCGTTTAGACAGCAGAACACTAGTTCCAACCCCTAAAAGTAAAAGAAAGAGGCTTCCTAGGAGATGTGGAGAAAAGCAAGACAAGAAGGCTACAGAGTTCTGACAACTGCATCCAGGGCAGCCCAGAGAATCTGCTTAGCTGATCTGCTACCTAAGGGAGGCAGCTGTAGGATCAGGAAGGACCTCAGAAGTGACGCCTGCATGCCAGCCCTGCCCCTGGGGCCAAATGCTCTGGAGCTTTTGAGGTTCCTCATCTGTAAAACTAAGGAGAAAAGTATATCCACACCTCATAGCATCATTGTGAACACAATATCCACACCTCGTAGGATCATCGTGAAAGACCCTGCTCATGCAAGGCCTTTGCAAAGTTTTTCTTATTTATCTTTTTTTTTTTTTTTTTAGACAGAGTCTC
>NW_026652322.1:455552-470746 GCF_009828535.3 Hylobates moloch
TTTTTTTTTTTTTTAGACAGAGTCTCGCCCTGTTGCCCAGGCTGGAGAGCAATAGCGCAGTCTCAGCTCACTGCAGCCTCCGCCTCCTGAGTTTAAGTGATTCTCCTGCCTCAGCCTCCAGAATAGCTGGGATTACAGGTGCGTGCCACCACACCTGGCTAATTTTTTGTATCTTTTAGTAGAGACGGGGTTTCACCATGTCAAGCCAGGCTGGTCTCAAACTCCTGACCTCAGATGATCTGCCCACCTCGGCCTCCCAAAGTGCTGGGATTATAGGCGTGAGGCACTGTGCCCAGCTCGTATTTATCTTTTAGGGGAAGAGAGATGAATTGATATATCTACCTTTATTTTTTCCTCTGAGTATAGAATATAGAAGTAATACATGCTCACTCAAAAAAAAAAAAAAACAGGGCACAATGGCTCATGACTGTAATCCCAACACTTTGGGAGACCAAGGTGGGTGGATTGTTTGAGGTCAGGAGTTTGAGACCAGCCTGGCCAACATGGTGAGATTCCATCTCTACTAAAAATGCAAGAATTAGCCGGGCATACTGATGCGTGCCTGTAATCCCAGCTACTCGGGAGGCTCAGGCAGGAGAATTGCTTGAACCCAGGAAACGGAGGCTGCAATGAGCTGAGATTGTGCCACTGCACTCCAGCCTGGGTGACAGAGTGAGACTCCGTCTCAAAAAAAAAAAAAGATACAGAAAGCTAATCCAGCCTCTCTGCTAACCTGCTTGCAGGCCCGCTCAATGTGCATGTATCTGCACACACATATGATAGAAGAATCTAACTCTGAGCCCCCTAAGGGTAGCTCCTGTGCCTGTAGGTGTTGCAAGAGCTGAATCCCATTGCTCTGGAAGATCTTCTCAGCTCCAGCATCCTCCTGAGCCACAGGACGCACTTCACTGCAGACACATGGCTGGAGATAATAACAACTTTTTTTTCTTTTTTTTTTTTTTTTTTGAGACAGGGTCTCCCTCTGTTGCCCAGTCTGTAGTGCAGTGGTGCAATCATAGCTCACTGAAGCCTTGACCTCCCAGGGTTAAGTAATTCTCCCACCTCAGCCTCTGGAGTAGCCAGGACTGCCGATGCACACCACCATGCCCAGCTAATTTTTTTAATTTTTCATAGAGACAGGGTCTCGCTATGTTGCCCGGGCTGATCTCAAACTCCTGGCTTCAAGTGACCCCCTGCCTCTCAAAGTGCGTCATCCACCATGCCTGGCCCCACTCACAACTTTTCTTATTACTCCTAAGGATAAACAAACTTCAGCTGCCGAAGCAAGTTTTTGTGAACTATATCACCTACCTTGGTCAATGACCCAGAGGGTGAGGCTGTTGTTGGGGTCCTTGAGAGACTTCCGGGGCACCGCTTTAATCAGGAGGGTCAGGGCATTGTCTCGGCCTTGGCCAGAGACCCCCACCTCTGTCAGCAGATCTAAGAGGTTACTGATGAGGACCTTCAGCTCCCGGGCGGGATCTGGCAACAAGAAGACATCAGTGGGCTCCACAGCAGCCCAGCCCTGTTTGACCCTTGAACTTCTCCAACAAACCAGGGAGACACAGGGAAGGGGGGATCCACATCCCAGGCCCCAGACTGAGCTCCAGCTTTGTCCTAAGGCACCTTGGCTGCTGAGAATCTACAGTAAAATAATGTCACCAAACCGTATTCCAAACAACCTGCAGCTGCAAGTCTGGTCCCCAAAAAACTGGCCTGGCTGGCTCAGCCCCATCCCTTCCATGACAGTAACGTCCAAAAGACCCCAGACCTGCTTCCACTCACCCACGATGATGGCGCCTTCTTTGCCTCGGAAGCCTTTTTTGATGCCTTCCTTGAGGGCATCAAACATAACCTGCAGCAGGTGGCAGGCAGCCAGGGACACAGCCTGGCTTTCCACGCCCAGGATGGAGACTACTCGCCGAGTTCCCAGTATGCTCAGGGTTGCCACTGTCTGGGGTGGGAGAGGTAAACAGAAGCTTCCAGTTGGTGAAGGGCAGCTACAGAGATCCCTAACTGTGAGTTACAGAATACGGCCAGAAGGAGACAATTGGGTGGAAGGCCCAGCTCCAGGTGAACACAAGACAGAATGGATGGCATGACCCAGGGTAATGGCGGGATAATTTTGTTAGAAAGATTTCCGAAAGGAAACATTACACAGCAATGCCCTACTACCTCTCGTTGGTGCCAGAGAAGACATAGTACACTGCAGCCCTGGGAGCAGCTGCTTTAGCTCATGTCTCCCCAAGAAAAAGACCTAAACCTAGACGAAGCTACCTGACCACCAGGCTTAATGGTCTAGTTCTTCCCCAATCTAAACCCCGAGGTTCTTTCCACACCCTGGGGATGTGGACGTAATGTACACGGAATGGGCCCATGAGACCTCTCCACCCCGTTTCTTTTTTTTTTCTTTTTTGAGATGGAGTCTCGCTCTGTCACCCATGCTTGAGTGCAGTGGCACGATCTGGGCTCACTGCAAGCTCCACCTCCCAGGTTCACGCCATTTCCCTGCCTCAGCCTACCGAGCAGCTGGGACTACAGGCGCCCACCACCACCACCACCACGTCCAGCTAATTTTTTGTATTTTTAGTAGAGACGGGGTTTCACCATGTTAGCCAGGATGCTCTCTATCTCCTGACCTTGTGATCCACCCGCCTCGGCCTTCCAAAGTGCTGGGATTACAGGCATGAGCCACCAGGCCCCGCCCTCTCCACCCTGTTTCTAAGCTGGAGAACCCTAGAAGGCCTGCTTGGTCCACTAAGCCCAAATCCTGACTGCTTCCACTTAGCAGCTAAGTGTCCCTGGCCAAGACTGTGAACTGGAATGGACGGGAAGGCAGGAGGGAACAGAATGCATATGCTTTTAACAATCTTAGCCTTGGGAGACCCAGAGTGCAGCCCAAGCTTAGCCTGAAGAGATTTCATTGACTGTTTCACAGTTCCACCCCTATCTAGGAATTGTGGGCTCCTCTAAAAGCAACTAAGGGTCTAGTCTCTTGTCCCCTCTCCCCTGGAGCAAGCCAGCTCAGGTAAGAGCTGGGGGCATGGACTTCACCACACCGGCCCGGGAGCAGGACTGTTCTTGCTGAACTGTCCATGCGGAGCCACCACCATCCATGCTGAGAATCATGTCGGGATCAAGCCCTACGTGCCCGGTCACTGTCTCGATGGTAGAGAGATGCTGTGGTGGCCCGGCACGTTCTGGACAATGAGCTTGCTTGTGCCATATGGACACTGAAGGAGTCAGTGACCAGTGTGTTTTCGTGAGTTGCCTGCAGGAAAGCTGGGGCTCACACTTGTAAGCCCCCCACAAAGCAAGTGCTTGGGGTACCCCAAAGCCGTTTTTGCTCTTTCTACCCTACTTCATCCTAAGTTATGTTGGTCTTTTTCACGCCATTTTTATTTTTTCTCTGTTGTTACATGTATCTCCTTGTACTCTGCCTTTTCTTTTTTTGTTGTTTTGTTTTGTTTTGTTTCTGAGATAGTCTCGCTCTGTCACCCAGGCTGGAGTGCAGTGGCGCGATCTCAGCTCACTACAACCTCCACCTCCTGGGTTCAAGCAAGTCTCGTGCCTCAGCCTCCTGAGTAGCTGGGATTACAGGCGTGTGCTACCATGCCCGGCTAATTTTTTTATTTTTAGTAGAGACAGGGTTTCGCCTTGTTGGCCAGGCTGGTCTTGAACTCCTGACCTCAAGTGATCCACCTGCATCAGCCTCCCCAAAATGCTGGGATTACAGGTGTGAGGCACCATGACCTAAGTTCTTTTTAGAATAAGGTAAGGGGTAGAATAAGGTAACGTAAGAGGGTGGAAGAGTGGATGGATGGATGGACGGGCAGATGGGCGGATGGGCAGATGGGTGGACAGAGGGATGGATGGACAGACAGACAAAGGGACTGAAGCTGTAACCAGCCCCTCCACTCCACCTACCCGTGACTGATGCTCAGAGCAAATGCCAACCAGCGTACGCAGAGCCGCCAGCATGAGGTCAGTCTCTCCCGTGTCCAGTAAACGTTGCAAGAGCTGAACCCCATTACTCCGGAAGATCTTCTCCGCTCCAGCATCCTCCCTGGCCAGCACCACCAGGTTCTGAGAAGCCTACGTCAAAGGAAGTACATTATAATGTTGATACTGCACGTGGCATAGGATGCAGCACTGGTGAGCAGGGGCCCCGAGCCCCGGACCTCACTGCTTCCACTTCACAGTTGACTGACCATGGCCAAAAAATAACCTCTTTGAAGTTTAGCTTCCTCTGTAAGTAGAGGGAAGAGCCTTCTCTCGGGATTGATAGTTAGAGCAAATGAGTCCCCAGCAGAGCCTGAGGGGCTGGGACAGTGCCTCAGTTACCTCTGTACACCCAGTTCCTGGCACAGGGCCTGGCCACCAAGGTACTCTGGGAACACTGGTTCTCTTTCCTTGGTTCATGCTAAAGCCCCAGACCCTCAGAGCTCCCATCCAGGCCCCATGAGCCCAGCTGCACGATTGGAGCAGCGGCACAGCAGGGCAGCAGGGGCTTCGGGGAGCTACATGGGTGAAGGATGCTATGGATGGGTGGCTCATGTGGGAGCTCACTCACTGACTCAGCCCGGGGCCTGTACCTTTTGCTTTTTCTCAGTGCCCTTCTCCTCTGGGTCCAGCAGTATCTGGAACATCTGTTCCACTTTGGCATCCGTCGAGGACATGTACCGCACCTAGATAAACCAACAAAGCACGGAGGAAATCACGGCTGTTGGCCAGAGACATCACACTCCCTATTCATTTGTCTCCAGCTCCTCACTCTGGGAGGCTCAGGGCTAGCACCTAGCTACCCTGGGCAAGAAGAGACTTGCCTGGCAGCGCCTCCTAAATTTCCCGCAGCTGTTTTTCTTTCTGAGCTATTTCCTGCTTGGGCAGCAGGGGCAGTGCCGATGCTGTAGTGCCTTTCGGGAGGGGAGGTATCGTGTCAGCTACGAGGCAACGCACTCCCAGTGGTGCCATCTACGTTGTGGCAGCGTGAATGGGCTTCCCGTGGCACTGAACTCAGTATTTATACCTCCTGCCAGGGAGCTGGCAGATCGTGAGGTAGTTGCTAACACTTCCTTTAGCTCCAGAATTCTCTTTTCACTGTTTTAAAAATAATCTTGGCCGGGTGCGGTGGCTCACGCTTGTAATCCCAGCACTTTGGGAGGCCGAGGCGGGCGGATCACGAGGTCAGGAGATCGAGACCACGGTGAAACCCCGTCTCTACTAAAAATACAAAAAATTAGCCAGGCGTGGTGGCGGGCGCCTGTAGTCCCAGCTACTCGGAGAGGCTGAGGCAGGAGAATGGCGTGAACCCGGGAGGCGGAGCTTGCAGTGAGCCGAGATTGCGCCACTGCACTCCAGCCTGGGCAACAGAGCGAGACTCTGTCTCAAAAAAATAAAATAAAATAAAAAAATAATCTGAGCTGGGCGCAGTGGCTCACGCCTGTAATCCCAACACTTTGGGAGGCCGAGGTGAGCAGATCATCTGAGGTCAGGAGTTTGAGACCAGCCTGGCCAACATGGTGAAACTCTGTCTCTACTAAAAATATAAAAATTAGCCAGGTGTGGTGGCGGCTGCCTGTAATCCCAGCTACTCGGGAGGCTGAAGCAGGAGAATCACTTGAATCTGGGAGGTGGAGGTTGCAGTGAGCAGAGATCCACTGCACTCCAGCCTGGGTGACAGGATAAAACTCTGTCTCAAAACAAATACATAAATAAATAAATAATAATCTGAACGGGCAAGACCATCCTAGGCCTACTCCCCCACCCCCAAAGTCCTGGGCATAGATGGTGGCACAAGCCTAGCATGTGGACCACCCGCCTTCCTCTCTTGCATCCATGGCAGCCATGACTAACCAGTCATGGCACGTTCCCCTGCTCGGCTTAGGCAATCTGCTTCCTAATTCTTCTCAACATAGGACTCTGGGCAGCCACTGCCAATCAGAGTTGGCATTGAGAGAGGAAACCTATTTGCTTTCCCAGGTTTCAGCATTTCAGTGAAGTGTCTGCCATCATGTTATCTGCTTCCACTGCGTCAGCATTTTAACATCAAATTATCTGGTGAATTTGAGCTTGGTTGTAGCTCATAATTAGATTCTTTTCTCCTAATTTAAAAATATACATATTTTATACAATTTCTCTTTATTAAAAAAATATGAACAGGTGATGCAGTCTCCTTTGGAAAGCCCTCTCAATCCCATTCCTTTCCTCAGGGGTCACAACGTTATCATTTTGAGTATATCTTTTAAAATGTTTTCCTGAAAAAATAAAGAAACAAAAATGCATATTTGGCCCGGTGCCATGGCTCACACCTGTTATCCCAGCAAGTTGGGAGGCTGAGGTGAGTAGATCCCTTGAGCCTAGGAGTTCAAGACCAGCCACCTGGGCAACACGGTAAAACCCTGTCTCTACAAAAAATATAAAAATTAGGCGAGCGTGGTGACATGCATTTGTCCCAGCTACTTGGGAGGCTGAAGTGGGAGGATTGCTTGAGCCCGGGAGGCAGAGGTTGTACTCCAGCATGGGTGACAGAGTGAGACCCTGTCTCAAAATACATAAATAAATAAATAAATAAATAAATAAATAAATAAATAAATAAATTTTAAAAATAAAATATTTTCGGCTGGGCGCAGTGGCTCACACCTGTAATCCCAGCACTTTGGGAGGCCGAGGCAGGCAGATCACAAGGTCAGGGGCTCCAGACCATCCTGGCCAACACGGTGAAACTGCATCTCTACTAAAAATACAAAAAATTAGATGGGCGTGGTGGCATGCTCCTGTAGTCCCAGTCCCAGCTATTTGGAGGACTGAGGCAGGAGAATTACTTGAACCTGGGAGGCGGAGGTTGCAGTGAGCCAAGATTGCGCCACTGCACTCCAGCCTGGGCAACAGAGCAAGACTCCGTTTCGAAAAATTAATTAATTAATTAAATTTAATATTTTCTGGCCAGGCACGGTACCTCACGCCTGTAATCCCAGCACTTTGGGAGGCCGAGGTGGGCAGACCACAAGATCAGGAGATCAAGACCACCCTGGCTAACACGGTGAAACCCCGTTTCTACTAAAAATACAAAAAAATTAGCCAGGTGTGGTGGCGGGTGCCTGTAGTCCCAGCTGCTGGGGAGGCTAAGGCAGGAGAATGGCGTGAACCCAGGAGGTGGAGCTTGCAGTGAGCCGAGATTGCGCCACTGCACTCCAGCTTGGGTGACAGAACAAGACTCCATCTCAAAAAACAACAAAAAAAAAACCATTAAATATTTTCCTTTGTATTTACATACCCAAGTGTACCCACAGAAAAAATACAGCATTGTTTTGCTATGCAAGGGATCATTAACATAAATGATATTATACTATATGTGTTATTGTATATTTTGCTTCTTTTCTTTTTCAAAAGAGACAGGGCCTCACTCTGTCAGCCAGGCTGGAGTGCAGTGGCACGATCATATCTCACTGTAACTGCAAAATCTAGGGCCCGAAGGACTCTCCTGCCTCAGCCTCACAGGTAGCTGGGACTACAAGGGTGTGCCACCACACCCAGCTAACTTTTTAGGTTTTGGTAGCAACAGGGTTTCATTATGTTGCCCAGGCTGGTCTCAAACTCCTGGCCTCCAGTGATCGTCCCATCTTGGCCTCCAAAAGCACTGGGATTACAGGATGAACCACCATGCCCTGCCTATTTTGCTTTGTTCATTCAACAAGTGTCCCAGAGCTTCCCATTTCAATATATGTGTATCTACCTATTCTCAGTAACTATATAAGAGTCTATAGTAAGGACATTACCCAATTTATTCAGCCATTCCTCTGTGGCTGGGCATTCAGGCAAGTTCCAAGTTTTTCTTACTACAAAAAAGGCTGAAATAAACATACACATGTCTACTTGTGCACGTGGACAAGGCTTCTCTGAGAGAAACAGCAAGAAGTAAACATATGGGATCACAAGATACGCTCATTTCAAATTTAATAGATATGCTAAAGTACTCTCCAAAAGAGCTGTACCGATTTATACTCCTCCAGCGGTCATCAGAGAGCCCTTGGCCCCCAGCCTCACCACTGATGTGTCTACCTCTCTCCTTCTCGAAAAGTGTACAAACTTTTAAATATCTGCCAAACAGACCTCCAAATCAACAGTAACGTGCTGTCATCTTAATTTGCTTTTCCCTGGCCACAGGCAAGGTTCACTTGCCATCAGTATCTCTTGTCTGGAGAACTATGTCTACACCCCTGGCCCAGACGCCTTCACCACCAGTCAATGCTTCCACCTCTCTGGGTCACTGACATACCTTCTCCTGAATCTGGCCCCCGATGTTCCGCAAGGCCTCCTGGAAAACTTTGTTCTTGGGCTCCAAGCTCACACATCTCTGCAGGTCAAGGACAGCCTGGTCCAGGCGGCCCAGCTTCTCTAGGGCTTGGCTCCGCCGGTAGAGTGCTTTGACATCCCCACCATCCTTTTCAATGGCTGAGCACAAACAGGAGCACTGTCAGCACCCATGAGGCCACCGTCTCCAGGCAAGAGCGGTAGGGAAAGATCTCGAGGGAAGGCCAGAAGAAGGTGGGGGGACGAATGTGGGGCTCGGTGCTTCAGCCTCAGAAAAGGTGAGGGTAGCTGCAGAAAAGGAAAGGCCCGAGGCAGTGGGAAAGAAAGAAGGCAGATGTGTCTCTGGGGCCAAAGGAGGAGAATGTGATGGTGCAGCGGTCCCAGAGTCCTTGCCCACCACAGAAGCCCTACAGCTCCACACCAGGGCCCACCATTCCCATACCTTTGGATGCTTCTGCTTCTGCTTTGTCGTAATCTTCCTGTAAGAGAAAGACAGGAGCCTGAAGGAATGGTCATCTCCCTCTCGGGGCACTAACCAGGCAGCAGGGGTACTCTCGCTCTCCAAGGTCACCCGATCCCCCACCACCCTGAGGTGCAAAAGACATCTGGCAAGCGGGGATGGCCTGGGAGCGTGAATGCCCAGTTGGGGCCCAAGCATCAGCTTAGATGGGCGAACCGGGGCCCGGGCAGGCAAGGGGAAGAGCGCCAGTCTCCCTCACCAGTTTGAGGTGGCAGGCGGCCCGGTTCCGGTGCAGAATGGCCTGGTCCTGGGGCGTCGCGTCCAGACCCAGGGCCTGAGTGTAGGCCGCCAGGGCGCCCCCGTAGTCTCCACATTTGAACAGCTCATTGCCCTCTTTCCGCAGCTGCTCCACTGAGCTGGCCTGCAGAGAGAAAGGGGGCGGAAACGTCGGAGGGGATTCGGGGCAGAGCCCGGGAGCTAAGGGGAGAGGAGAGGAGGGATTGGGGCGAGCCTCATGGATGGCGAGAAGGAGGCCGAAGATGGTCAGGGCGGGTGCGAAGGGGTGATGGCGCGGGGGTTGGGTACGCACCCCGGGGGTGGCCGGCCGGGGCTCGGGGGTCCCTGGACCACTCACAGTCATCGCGGAGAGGGTGTCCGGTGCCCGCGCAGGCGCAGTCTCTGGCGCGGGGCGAGTCGGGGCTCTGGACGCGGCCGGGAGCTGCCCCGCCCCACTCTTGCGTCGGAGGTGGGGTTAGAGAGGGGCAGGGCTAACGAGTGAGCGCGCCCGGGCAGGGGCGGGGCGCTTGGCTCTGGATCGCAGGTGCAGGCAAGTTCCGGGCGCGCCTAAGCTGTCCCCGCAGAGACCTGCAGGAAGCTCGCGGCGGAGGACCCAGAGGGAGGCCTGCGGTGGCTCCAGCCCCGACTCCGGCCCCGACCGCAGCAGAAGTGCACGAGGTCTACGGTCATCAGGGTCACAACCAGTAGGTTGTAGAGGCCCAACACTAGGAGCGGGCCTGGGCCCCTGCGGGAGAGAAAAAGTATCTGGATCCCGGCCCCGGCCGCGGTCTCGCTGCTGCGCAATGTGGAGGGTACAGAACCCCTGGGAGTCCGGAGAAAGCTCAGGACTCCCTCCCCAAATAAGTGTAGTCTTACATACACACATTTGCATACGAATTTAGGAGCTCATCCTAGAGCCACCTATGGGCAGATTCAGGATGGCTCCCCATTACCAGCTTGCACAGCCCCCTGAACTTCTCCTTTGTAATTGTAATCATGATCTACATGATTTTCGGTTGCGGTCTGTCTCTTCGCTAGTCTGTAAGTTACAAGCCTCCCACCCCCTAATTTAGGAACAGAGCCCCAGATACTGGAACACCCTGTCGATGTTCCAGTGGCTCCGAGGTTGGAGATCTCACCTGAGGATGGGCGGGGGCGGAAGAGCGGACAGATTGACTTGGTACAGGGCCTCAAATTCAGCCGGGGTGCAGCAGGAGCCCCCTGCAGCCTGCAGGTGGCAGCAGTAGGCTTCCTCTGGAGAATCAGAGAGACGAGGGCAAAAGAAACCAGGGTAGTGGCGGCCATCGACATCCCGAGCGGTCTGGCACAAGTGAGGGTGGTGGACCAGAGCTGAAGAGAGAGGTGGGGGGGCTAGAGACAAGCAGGAGGGATCTTTCCACAGCTCACTCCACCCCTACTGGAGAGTAAAAGAGATCAGCCCCTACCAGACGAAAAGACACCCTTCCACCCATCCCCATCAGTTCCAGTTCCCAGGAGTAGCCCATAGCACCAGAGGCAGGTGGGCCGCAGGGGTAAGTGCTGTACCTGAGAGAGAGGTTGGCTGGACAAGGGTCACCAAGCTGAAGAGCAGCAGTAGACCCACGGATAGGCCTGTCAGCAAGGGGCCTGACCTCCTTCTCTGGATGCCCATGAGAGTTCACCACCACCCCTGTCCTGGTCCTGGGAACCCCAACATCTCTCTAGGCCATGACTGCAGACAATAAGGAAATAAAAATCAAAGCCCCAAGGCCCTCGGGCACCATTAATACGAGCCTGAAGCTTCTCTATCACAGGCTTTTAGAGAGAGATGACAGGGACTGGGTTTCTATCTCCTGTTGGAAACCATGGGGCCTGCATTGCCAAACTGCTGAGGGAGAGAAGGCTCAAAGGACTAGAGGACAGAATGAGGGATGAGAGAGCAGCTGAGCCATTAGTATGAAGAACAAACAAGCATTTAGAGCCAAATATGTTTCTACCCATTCTCCAACTTCCAGGCTGCCATGGAAGCTCTGGGAATTCTGACCCTCCTATTTCAGGTCCCAGAGACCTCAGTTCCAGCATGTGGGGCTTCCCTCCCTAACCTCTGCTACATGGCAACCACCAAGACTAGCTGAAAACCAAGGGTGACTCCTTTCATTAGCTTTTCCCCTGAGCCTTATCTGCCCCAGCTACCAGCCAGAACACAAAAGCTACCTGTCTGATTACAGTATACTTAGCTAATAGGGAACCCCCTCTCACAGAGAAGTTCTATAGGGATCACCAGGTTTCTCTTACCCCTCAGCTGCCCTAAGGCAGGGAATTTCTCCAGAAGGCCACCAGCCAGCAGAATTAAGTGTTATTCTAGTGCCTACCCAGGCCTGACAACATCATGCTCCCAGGACAGCAATGACAACACTCATCACCCCAGGGGCCCACAGAAGATGCCTAGAGACTGACATAGGAGCTCTCATGGCATAAGAAGACAGTGCAAATTTCATCTGCAACACTGAGGACAAAGGCAGTTCCTGCAGAAACGTCACAGCTACCTGGGAGCCTAAGTCTGAAGCAATTAGGCAGGGCTCCCAGTGAAGGCTCTGATTTTTCAGGTCAGTCCCTAGGGTCTCCTGGAGGGCCCAAAGATAGACTCCCCTGCCCACAGAACCTGGCCCATCCCTACAGGGAGAACTATTTTTAGAACACTTGGAGAATTTTCAGAGCTTTTACAGGTTGAAGATTGTTCATGGGGGGAGCTTCTGGGAGAAGCTGTCTCTGACTCTGAGGGTATGTGGATTGGCCTTTCTTCCCGCTCCCATAGTCCCCTGAGCCTTGGCCACCCTGGATTCAGAGCACTGTGAGGCCACTGCCTTATTTCTTGTCTGTCTTCCTCTTTTCCACAGACTGTGGGCTCTCAGAGAGCCAGGCTTATGTTCTTGCACCCCCAGTAGAGCACACTGAGCTGGGGGCTGCGATGCTGAAGGCAGCTGTCCACATCACTTGCTCTCTGCGCCTGGCATGTCAGCTCCAGAGGAATTCATCTGGGGCAGGCCCAACTCGGCCCGCTGAATTAGCCTCCACGATCCCCGGGCCTCCCCGGCGCCAGGGGGCGCTGTAAACGTTCCGTCCGGGCCCCAGCGGCCGCAGTCGCCCGCCCCATCCGCGCGATGGGCTCCGAGGCGGCGCAGCTGCTGGAGGCTGCCGACTTCGCGGCTCGCAAGCACCGGCAGCAGCGGCGGAAGGACCCCGAAGGGACCCCCTACATCAACCACCCCATCGGTGGGCGCGTTGGCCGCGGAGCGCCGCCTGCGGCACCTGGGCTGTGGGGACTGGGAAGGAAACGTGGGGGGCGTGCACCTCATTGAGCACCTATTTTGTCCCAAGCTTAGTGCGATATACCGTTTAAGCCTCATAACAATTGGAACGGTAGGCATGATTGTTCCCTTTGTCGGTTGACTCCCAGAGGGTAAGGGACTTGACCAAGGTCACCCAGCTAGTGAGAGTCCACAAGGGGCCACATCTGGCTCTCCAAAACCCACAACACACCGCCTTGGGACTACCTCCGACCTGACTTCCTGCTTTGCCCCTCCCCGTCAGGTGTGGCACGGATCCTGACCCACGAGGCGGGAATCACTGACATTGTGGTGTTACAGGTAACTTTCCCCCTTCTCTGCTAGGAGCCTGGGATGGGGATCAGGGGCCCCATTCAGCAATGGGCAACCCTTGGCTGACATCTCAGGGCTGAGTGGGAACTTGTCCCCAGGCGGCCCTGCTCCATGACACGGTGGAGGACACGGACACCACCCTGGATGAGGTGGAGCTACACTTTGGGGCACCAGTGCGGCGCCTGGTGGAGGAGGTAACAGATGACAAGACTCTGCCCAAGCTGGAGAGAAAGAGGCTGCAGGTGGAGCAAGCGCCCCACAGTAGCCCCGGGGCCAAACTGGTGAAGCTGGCAGACAAGCTGTACAATCTGAGGGACCTGAATCGCTGCACCCCAGAGGGTACGCTTTCGTATGGGCTCTAAGGGAAAAGGGAGGGGGATGCCGCCTTCTGAAGACACAGGTTGGTCAGTTCCCCTGAAAAACCCTGGGCATTCTTAATTCCCAAATTAATCCTACTGGACCACTCTTTGATCTTCTTTCATACAGTAAAAATACAATAGCTGGGCCAAGGGGAAGTTTTCAGGACAGCTCATTCCATCAGGAACTCATGGCCTTGAACCAAGCTTGCCAGGAAGTGGGGAAAAGGCAGTGCTTTCCTTGACATCACGCTAGCAAGTTTCTGTCGACTCTTATGCAGGATGGTCAGAACATCGAGTCCAGGAATACTTCGAGTGGGCAGCGCAGGTGGTGAAGGGGCTTCAGGGAACAAACCGGCAACTGGAAGAGGCTCTAAAGCATCTGTTCAAGGAGCGGGGGCTGACACTCTGATCAGTGCTTGAAGCTATCCAGAGGCACAACTCCAGCCTCGTTCAGGCCGGAGAGGATTCATACGCCTTCTCTTCTGTGCCTCCAGAGCTCCCTACATCCTTCCCAGATATTAGAGGTCAAAAAGAGACTTGCGTTTTTTCTCAATCTGAAGGTCCCCTGCTAACTAAGCTGAGCCCCGCGTGTGGGAATCAGATGTACCCACCATCCATTTCTGATGCACTCACTGCCTTTCCCCAAGTCTTGGGTCTGTTTGCTATTTTGCATGGTGGGATCTCTGGCCCCTCAGGGACTTGAGATTATATAAGTACTAGTTCCTAAGACGTTATGGAAAATAAAAATAACTGTGGGTTAAGGTTTAAGCTGCTGCTGCTCCTTCTCCAGCCTCCGACTGGTAGGCTGCATATCTGTCCTTCAGCAAAGCAGGACTAATTGTGTGTCCCGGAGTCACCTCCCTCAGGTTGCGGGCCTCAACCCCTCCGAACCTGGCTTCCTTGTCAGTGAGATGGGTTGTGTAATTATCAGGTTAGACTGTGACGTGCCTGATGGAGCCTGACACAAAGGTGCTCAATAAATGGTAGCAGCCTTTCCCATTTAGAAAGTTGGAAGGGGGCCAGACGCGGTGTCTCTCGCCTGTAATCCCAGCACTTTGGGAGGCCGAGGCGGGCGAATCACTTGAGGTCAGGAGTTCAAGATCAGCCTGGCCAGCATGGCGAGGCCCCATCTCTACTAAAAATACAAAAAAAATTAGCCGGGCGCAGTGGCTCGCGCCTGTAATCCCAGCTACTCAGGAGGCTGAGGCAGGAGAATCGCTTGAACCCGGGATGCGGAGGTTGTACTGAGCCGAGATCGCGCCACTGCACTCCAGCTTGGGTGACAGAGCGAGACTCCGTCTCAAAAACGAAAAAAGAAAAGACGTATTGGAAAGGAAGTGCCGCCCGCTTACCGACAACCATTGCTGGGCACGGGAGAGACCCCAGCAGCAACATGATTGGGCCGGTGGGGGATTCTGGTTCCCCAGTACCTCTAGCCGCGCCAGAAACTCGGTGACTCGCAATCCCCTCGCCCTTCCGCATTGCGGGTTACTTCGGTGGTTAAGTGACAGGGACTTCCGGGAAGGCCCGGAAGTGGCCCGGGGCTTTCCGACCCCGGGAGCCGGGCAGTAGGCGGAGTGTAGGGGAGGCGGTGGAACTTTGCTCGATGGCCACGGGGAGGGATTGCCCGGTCGTGGTTTTTCAGTCGTTGCTGAGCAGCTGAGGTTTATTTTTATGTATTTTATTCTGCATCCAGTCATCCATTAAAGCCAAAGTTTATTAAGCTGTCTGGAAAAGCGATCATCTTGGGTACGAGGAAATTGTTAGGTCAAAGCTTTTCGACTACGATAGTTGTTTGCCCAAGTGAAGCCCCAGCGGAGGGCTCTGCGAAAAAGTAGGTGAAGGGCAACCAAAAAAGCCGAATTAAAAGGAAACAAATGAACAAAGTTCAGTGTAATCCCCAGGGTATGGTACATTTTGGAGAACTTTGAACTTAATTTTTTTAAATTAGTTTTGCGGGAGTAGGATTACGAGATTTTTTTTTTAACAAAAGATGACTTTGTTGTAGTCCACTTTATGTGTTTTGTTGCCTGTGTTTTTAATGTCATATTTAAGAAATCGTTGCTAAATCTAATGCCATGAAGCTTTTCCCGTTTTCTTCTAGGAGCTTTCGTTTTAGCTTTTTTTTTTTTTTTTTTTTTTTTTTTG
>NW_026652322.1:475711-531479 GCF_009828535.3 Hylobates moloch
TAACTCTTAAAAATATCGCTATCTAGAATTTTAGTTCCTGCCTCTTTTTAAACCATAAAATAGTATTACATTTATAGCCAGTATTTATTTAGGTATACCCTCCCTCTCATTAGTTTATGCCCCTAGACAAATTCTCTTTTTGCTTAAGTACACCTGTTTTCTTCCACTAAAGTTTTGTACATTGCAAACTCTTGAGTCTTTGCGTGTCTGAAAATGTCTTCATTTCCCCCTTGCTCTTGAATGGTGTAGCTGATAGCAAATTCAAGGCTGAGTTTTCTCTAGGTTTGAATGGACTCCGGGTGTCTATTGTAGCTAACTAGATGTCTGCTATCACTGTGATTGTCCTTCCTTTGTAAGACTTTTCTATATTTTTTGAACAGCATCTCCTATTTGCATTCATAAAAGTATTAATCCAAATTGCAAAAGTAGACTTTTACGGAGTCACAGGTCAGTAACAAAACAGGAAATGAAATGTTCCAGAGACTTTTTTTTTTTTTTTTTTTTTTTTTGAGATGGAGTCTCGCTCTGTCACCGAGGCTGGAGTACAGTGGTGCAATCTCGGCTCACTGCAACCTCCGCCTCCTGGGTTCAAGCGATTCTCATGCCACAGCCTCTCTAGTAGCTGGGATTACAGGTGCGTGCCACCACGCCCGGCTAATTTTTGTATTTTTAGTAGAGACAGGGTTTCACCATGCTGGCCAGGCTGGTCTGGAACTCCTGACATCAAGTTATCCGCCCGCCTTGGCCTCCCAAAGTGCTGGGATTACAGGCGTGAACCACCGTGCCCAGCCTGGCCTTTTTTTTTTTAATGTACCTTTCTTGGAACTTAATGAGCTCTTTGATTCTGAGATCTCACATCTTTCTTCAGTTCTGAAAAATTCACCGTCTTTGTTTTCTCATCCCTGTATTCTCACTAGTCTTTTTTTCTAAAACTGCTATGAAACATTATGCCAAAGCTTCTCAGTCTATCCTCCATCTGTCTTAGCTTCTTTTTTATATTTCTTTTATCACTGTGGTGCATTCTGGGTGATTCCTCAGTTGTTTTCCAGACCTGCTAAATTTTTATGTCATCTGCCTCCAGTCTAGGGTTTATACCATACATAGAGTAAATTTCAATAATTGTATTTTTACATTTCCAGCATGTATAATTTGTAAAATCTTATTTGCTTATTTTCAGTCACTTTCTCATCTCAAGACTGAGTATCTTTAGCTCTTTGGTGATTGCACATATATATTTTTTAAAGTATTTTTTTAGATTGCTTGCACGTCATCCTGTTTTTGTTTGCAGCTTACATTTTTCCTGCCTGTGTACCTCTCAGAGTCTGGTTCTGGTCCCTTGACGTTCCTAGGTTACACTTGGTTACCTGTCCCATGTGGACTTTGAAGTCCCAGCACCTACCATCCTTAACTAGTCTCTACTTCTCTCAAGCTGTATAGCTTCAGCCTCTGCTAATGGCTGTATTATTCTCTCCATTCTTTGTCAAAGAAGATTTCCTTTGACGGTTTTTGCTTTTTTTTTTTTTTTTTGAGATGGAGTCTTGCTCTGTTGCCCAGGCTGGAGTGCAATGGCAAGATCTCAGCTCACTGCAACCTTTGCCTCCCGGGTTCGAGTGATTCTCGTGCCTCAGCCTCCCAAGTAGCTGGGATTACAGGCACCCACCACCACACCCAGCTAATTTTTGTATTTTTTAGTAGAGGCAGGGTTTCGCCATGTTGGTCTGGCTGGTCTGGAACTCCTGACCTCAGGTGATCTGCCTGCCTCAGCCTCCCAAAGTGCTGGGCCGCGCCCGGCCTGTTTTTACATTTTTAATATTTATTTAGCAATCTCTGGCATTAGGAGTTGAGAGGGCAGAATTACAGGTGTGCTTGCGCCTCTAGTTGGAATGCAAGTCTCTAGGTATGTTAGTCTGTGCTGCTATGACAAAAATACCTGAGACTGGGTAATTTATAAAGAACAGAAATTCATTTTCTCACAGTTCTAGAAGCAGGAAGTCCAAGATGAAGGTGCTGGCAGGTTTAGTGTCTAGCGAGGGCTGCTTTTTGCTCCCAAGGTGGTTACTGCATCCTCACACGGTAAGAAAGGCAGGCTGTGTGAAGCCTCTTTCATTAGGGCCTTAATCCCATTCCCGAGGGAGAAGCGCTCATGACCTAATCACCTTCTAAAGGCCCCACCTCTTAATATGCTGCATTGGAGGTTAAGTTTCAGTATGAATTTGAGAGGGACACAAATATTCAAACTCGCAGGAGGCATGCTGACTGGGAAACCCCAGTCCTTCCTCCTCCACTGAGGGGCCTTCTCCAGGTCTCCACACTCAATGCTGTGTCTCAAATCTTCAACTCTGTCACATTCAGAATGCCAGAGAGTCCGCATCTCCCACCCCACTTTGGTTTCCTGTGCCCAGACTACCTAACTACATGGATTTTTAGTTCAGGTTTATTCTCAACTAGGGAGGTCCAACGTCAGGAGCCAAAATGAAGGGAGACTGCAGACCCAGTTGGTCCTGGGTACTGTTACCATCTGAATTGATTTCTCATTGACCCTAAGTAAAATTGAGGGTTGTTGCAAAGGATCCGCTCTCTGTCTTATTTCTTCTCACTATGAGAATGAGCATGACCCCTTGAAGTGTTTGTCCTTCACACACTTTTTTGTTAGGGAAGAACAAAGATTTTGTTCAGAGATCTCTACTGGGGATGGTAAGCCTCATTACCAGCATCCTAGACTGATTTTCCCCCTCCGTGAGTGCACAGATGCCCCAGTGACAGAGCAAGGTAAGCAAGTCAGGTTCAGGTCAAATTAAAGATGCTGCTCTCTCTGCACAAGTGTTCAAGGTTTTACGTTTTACCTACCCTGAGGCAAGCCATATGAGGACACCGTCTGGGCTGGCTCACCCTCCATGGGAGGACCAGCTCTTAAATGGTTCAACTGGAGCCTTTCTCTCTGTGGTTCCAACTGGCCATACAGCCCTTCCTTCTTCATGAAAGCTGGATGGTTCCAAGTAAATGTAGGAATAGAATCCAATCCATCTCCAGTGGTTGAAATGGCTTCTGTCATGTCCTGGTTCACTTTCATGGTAACCCTCAGAACTGTGAGGCTGGCTGGGCGCAGTGGCTCACGCCTGTAATCCCAGCACTTTGGGAGGCCGAGACAGGCAGATCACTTGAGGTCAGGAGTTCAAGACCAGTCTGGCCAACATGGTGAAAACCCATCTCTACTAAAAATACAAAAATTAGCCAGGCGTGGTGGTGCATGCCTATAGTCCCAGCTACTTGGGAGGCTGAGGCATGAGAATTGCTTGAACCCAGGAGGCAGAGGTTGCCGTGAGCCGAGATTGTGCCACTGCACTCCATCCTGGACAAGGCAAGACTTGTCTCGAAAAAAACAAACTGTGAGGCCTCAGTGCCACAGCTCTGTGGTAAAGGGCTGCTGCTTGCTTTAAAAGTTGGGCCATTTCCAAATTATGCGTGCACAAGAATCACCTGGGAGCTTGTTAAAAATGCAAATTCTTTGGCCTCTGCTCCCAGAGACCAGTTCAAAGGTTGCACCCAGGAATCTGCCTTTATCCCCCTGTGCACTGAAGTCAGCTTTTGTTTCTTGCTCCTATCTCCTATTACACAGCAGTCTCAGGGCAGCTGTGGCTCTGCCCTACACATCTGCACTGCAGCCTCCAGGCTGAAGGAGAAGCTCTAGTCAGACCAGAAACCTGTACTTTCAACAGCAGTTCTGGTGATTCTGAATCATACCTTGAGCCATGCTGCCTTAAGTCATTTTATGTTTTTTTGTTTTGTTTTGTTTTGTTTTTTTTTAAAGACAGAGTCTCACTCTGTCACCCAGGCTGGAGTGCAATGGAGCAATCTTGGCTCACAGCAACCTCTGCCTCCCAGGTTCAAGCGATTCTCCTGCCTCAGCCTACCGAGTAGCTGGGATTACAGGCGCACACCACCACGCCCGGCTAATTTTTGTATTTTTTTTTGGTAGAGATGGGGTTTTGCCGTGTTGTCCAGGCTGGTCTCCAACTCCTGAGCTCAGGTGATCCACCCACCTTTGGCCTCCCAAGGTGCTGGGATTACAGTCATGAGCCACCACCGGACTGCCTTAAGTCATTTTAAAGGCTAGTAAATAGAATTAAGCATTCGTTTCTGTCAGACAAATAATTTCATTGCACATCGGAGGCCTCCAAAGATAGTATCCTTTATTCTGCTAATTTTCTAGGCGTTCACAGATTCCCCTCCTATTGTTTGATTACAAATTCTACTAGCAAATGACACCTGCCACAGTGGAACTGCTTAACATCCTTTACTAATAGGATTATAGCTCACATTTGTGGAGCTCTCGTATCTACCAGGCACCATGCTAAGCAGTTCACAATGATAATCCTATTTCTTCTGCTATGATATAAATGGGGTTCCACTGTGTGGCCTAATACGGGCAGCAATAACTCTGACGACCTGGAAGAACTCAGCCCTCTCACTCTTGTCTTTAGATGGCTGCTTGGCAGGCCCCAGTGACTTTCTCTAAGGACCCTGAAGCAAGCTTTTCTCCTAAAGTAATTGTACTCGTTGATTTTTTTATGTGCTGCAAATATTTTCTTCCATATCTGTCATTTGTGTTTTAATCTTGATGTTTTCCATCACACAGAGACTTTCGATATTTTTTGGTTGCAAAATCTGCTTATCTTTTCCCTTATTATATCTTTTAAGTCTCATGTTAAAGTTTAGAAAAGACCGTCCCACATCAGAGGTACAAAAATTTTTGAGTAATTTTGTAGTATATCTTCCCTCTGGAACTAATTTGTATGGACACTGTGAGGTAGAGATCTAACTTAGTGGTTTTTGTTTTTTTTTTTTAGCTGTGTCACCCAGGCTGGAGTGCAGTGGCATGATCTAAGCTCACTGCAACCTCCGCCTCCCAGGTTCATGTGATTCTCCTGCCTCAGCCTCCTAAGTAGCTGGGATTACAGGCGCGTGCCATCATGCCTGGCTAGTTTTTGTATTTTTAGTAGATACAGGGTTTCGCCATCTTGGCCAGGCTGGTCTCGAACTCCTGACCTTAAGTGATCCACCCGCCTTGGCCACCCAAAGTGCTGGGATTACAGGCGTGAGCCATCGCACCCGACCGAGATCTAGCTTTGATAGCTAGTTGTCTAAAAGTACTATTTATTAAATAATCCACCTTTTTCCCCACTTAAAACATCCCTCTTACCATATACTAAATTCCTGTAGCCCTGGGTCTGTTTCTGGACTCTCCCGTCTGTCTGAGCCCCTCCAGGTCACACTGAGTGAGGTAATGGTGGCGTGAGAATCCTCTGGGAATCTGGCAGGACGTGTGCCTTTTCCCCCTCAGCAGTCCACCCCCCAACTCATTATCATCGTTCAGAGTGGTCTTAGTGTTCTCACACATTCACTCTCCCAAATGCACTTTAGAACTGTCAATTCCAAAGTATTAATCTCATTGGAATTGCACTGAATTTATCAGCTGATTTGGGGAAAACCAGTATGTAGACAGGAACATGATGTGTATCATTGGGCTGACTTACAGAATACTCTTAACAGGTCTTCAGTTGATTCTTAGGTTTTACAGGTAGGCAGTTTTATTGTCTACAAATAATGACAATTATAATTCTTCCTTATTTTCCTCATCTGGCTTGTTGCAGGGGTTAGTAGTGCCGGGACACTGCTGAATAATAGCATGCCTTTGGTTAGTTTCTGACTTTAATGGGAATGCCTGTGGTGTCTGACTCTTTAGAAAGCCATAACTGTTGGTTTCTCAAACAGACCTTTATCTAGATTAGTGTGTTTCTTTCCAGACTTAATTTACTAAGAGTTTTAATAAGGGATGGATTTTAAATCTTACCAAATACCTTTTCAGCATCTATAGAGCTATCATAAATTTTTCCCTATTAATTGAAGCTGAAATGAAGGCTCCTGCACAGCCATACTGTCTCTTCATATACTCCACATGCCCCTAGTCCCCTGTGCCAGGAACTGAATACCTCTGCAGGATAGACTAAAGGTGGGGCTTCAAGGTCTGCCGGCTAGGTGTGGTGCTGAATGCCTTCTCAAGCTGCCCAAGCACATGGGGTCTTGGAGGCTTTCCTTTCCAGAGAAAGAAAGTAGGACCAATCCCCACTCCCTGCCATAATAAGAAAGAGCTCTTGGGGACAGCAGTGTACAGAGCATAGAAGCCAAAGAGGAGTCAGGAAGGGCGGAGGACCCCACGCCCCTGCCACCACCCCACAAATCAGTACATAGGCCAAGTACCCAGTTTGCCAGGGGTCTTGCTACCTGAAGTGACCTATGACCTCTGACCATGACAATCTCTAGCAAGTCCTTCCTGCCACTCTGCAGCCTCTTAGCCAATGCATGCAGGCCAGGCGGCACTTACAGCAAAGCCATCACAGAAAGCAGTGAGGCCTTCGGACTCCTAGGAGAAACAGTGATTCCTTCTACTGCTCCATCCCCACTGCTAACTCTGGGTCCCCATCCCTGTCCTCCCAGAATCACTCTGATCCTGCTCATCACACCAGGACATGGAGTCTCTACATAACCACAGGATTCCCCTAGAGCCGGCTGTTGCCACAGTGACCCTGATGCTGGGCTGTTACCCACTTAGCCTCCCTTACCTCTTCTGTCTGCTTCCACTTCTTCTATATCCCTGTTTGGAAAAAGGATGGGTGCCTGAGCCTGTGCCCAGCTGGGTGTCCGCTCACAACCCAAAGCAGAGCCTGGCACTGCCCACTCTGACCAAGGGCCTTCTCTCCCTGATCTCACTAGCGTCTGCCCTATTTACCCATCACTGGGTTTGTGGGTTGCCCCCAAAACACAGCAGCAGCAATAAACAGAAAATGAGGGCAGAGCCCAATGTGTCACAGTTCTGGGAGGCAGATCGGGATGGGATACCCGTGTGGCTTGTCCGATGATCTTCATGTTAAGAGGCAGTCTCTGTGAATGAACTTCCTCTTCAGGCCACAAGAAGCCCTAACCCAAGCGGAGGCGAAAGGTAGCGATCTCCATGGGCTCCAAATAGACGTCAGTGCTGTTGGACGGGGAGGCCAGAGGGTACAGTAATGTCAAGGAGGTTGGCTGAAGGAATACCACGTCCAGGCCATGGAAAAGGCTCCCCAGGGCTACCTGTGGAGAGAAGAGAAGGTGCAGGGTTGTGCTGGGTGCCAAGACACTAAAGAACGTGGCTGTTCATCTACAATTTGTTACCTCTTTAAGAATCTCAGCCAGGTGCAGTGGCTCACACCTGTAATCCCAGCACTTTGGGAGGCCAAGGTGGGTGGATCACCTGAGGTGAGGAGTTCGAGACCAGCCTGGCCAACATGGCAAAACCCCATCTCTACTAACAATATAAAAATTAGCTGGGCATGGGGGCAGGTGCCTGTAATCCCAGCTACTCGGGAGCTGAGGCAGGAGGATCGCTTGAACCAGGAGGCAGGGGTTGCAGTGAGCCGAGATCATGCCATTGCACTCCAGTTCCAGCTGGCCCCTCTCAGCAACACCACGCCTTCTTACACATGAGTGTGCATCCAGTCTCACGGGCTTGCTGAGATTTGCTCAACCCTAAAGCCTGCCTACAGATCTCCGGGTAAGAACCGTTTCACTGGGCTGTGAGCTCTGTCAGAACAGTGACCATGTCTTGGTTCACTTCTGAAACACTGGAGCCCAGCAGAGGACCTGGCACCTGGGGACATTTATCAGTGCTGGCTGCTAAGAGCTTTTACAAAGTAACAACGGGATGGGGTTCTGGTTTTCTATTTCCGGTCTTTTCCACTTTGCTTGATAGAGGTCCCTGCTCAGGGAACAAAAGTTCTCAAGCGATCTACCTTGTCTGAAACTCCCCCTGCCAGGCCTCCGGAGCTCTGAAAACATGTCTACAGCTTCCCCCCTTCTCTCCAGAAAGCCCTGGAGTGACACTTTCTTCTCCCAGCCTGTCACCGAATCTCAGCCCAGTCTTACCAAGCTCACGCCTGCCATTCCCAGGTGCTCTGTTTCCCCACCCTACTCACCTTGCCTTGGCTTGTGGTGCAGTTGAAGCCCAAGTTCTTGGCCTCCAGGCCGCAGTCAAAACCCTTGCGGTGTAAGATGAGTGCGGTCTCCGCCGAGGGCAGGGTGTCCTCCTGGATGACAGACAGTGCCCAGGGAAGTGGGCGCAGGGCTTTCAGAGATCGGAGATGTAGCAGCGCCTCTGCCCAGAGGCAGTGCTGGCACAGGGAGGCATGTGGGTAAGGAAAGGCCAGAACCTGGTCCTGGAGGTTTGGAGCCGAATACCTGCTAAGGGGTCTGGACCTCATCCTGGAGGCTAAGGAAGGAGCTGAGCAGGGAGGGACACCATCAGAACTCTGCTCTCAGCATGTCGCGCTGAGGGACACTCACCTCAGCCTGGAGCGTACGCAGGTTGAGCAGGTGGAAGTCACAGGGCAGTGAGGACGCCAGAGGACGAAATGAGCGCAGACCAGGGCCTGGGAGCTGTGTCCTGGCTACAGGCAGAGCGAGTGCCGGGGTGTTCAGGTACATGGAGGTCAGGTGGCTGAGAAGGGATGGGTAGCTGGTAGAGTGGCTATCTTGGACCTGCAAGGTTGACCCGAGATATTGGTGAGGGACCAAAGCCAGGCTGGGGGGAGAGGATGAGGCAGGATAAAAGCACACCCAGGTCAGTTCCTTTGGAAAGAGCTTTCCTGGTGCGCCTGGACTCAAGGGCATGCCTGGCTCCAGGCGAGGTTCTGCTAACCCTTCAAGTGTGGACATTTGCCATCTCACCTAACTCAGAGGGCTATTTCACTAAGCCGTTTCTTATCTACTTTTTAGTTCCTTGCTCACATAACACCATCATGAGCAACACACTCCCATCAGCCATGTCTCCCCTCACACATGGATCCACAGTGCAGGGAGGATGGCAGACAGGCAGACGCAGGCCTCACCATGGAGCATGGGCCTCCAATCCAGAGTGCTCTGGGTAATCCTGTGGCTTCACAGTGACTCCACATCCACAGTGCCAGCCTGGCTCTCAGGCCCAGCGCTGCAGGGGCTCTGCCAGCAGGGCTACTCCTTAGCACCTCACGTGGACGTCAGACTCACAGGCCTGGGCTGAATATTCTGGACTTCTGTCCCTGGCATCCCCCTTCTTCCAAGCACCCAGCATCTCTCACTTCCCTCTGCATTCCCAGGTAATGCTAAACTCTCTTCCGTCTCACCTGGGCAGTGTCCTCATAGCCACCGGCAACTTCTCCAGCCTCTGGCCTAGTTCAAGCAGCCAGCATGTCCTGCCTGAACAGCCTCCCACTGTCACCCTCCTCCAGTCTCCCTTCCCACAGATCCAACCTGCTCCATACTGTCAGCCTGACATGCTGAGAGCAGAGTTCTGACAGTGTCCCTCCTTGCTCAGCTCTTTCCTTAGCCTGGACCTTTCCTAGCCAGGATAAGGTCCAGATCCCTTAGCAGGCACTCAAGGTGCTCTGCCGTCTGCCCTGATCTCCCCCCAGCACTCTAGCCCAGCACCAGCCAAGAGGGCATTCTGCAAGGATGGAAATATCCGACACCGCATGGTCTAATACGGCAGCCACTTAGCCACTTGTGGCCACTGAGTACTTGAAGTGTGGTCAGTAGGAATAAGAAAGCAAGTTTTTTACTTGATTTAGTTGTAATTTAAATAGCCATATAGGGCTACTGGCCACCGTACTGGACAGCGTAGCTCCAGCGTAACTAAGGAACTCACTGCTGTTCCCCAGCCTGCTGTCTTTCCTGCCTCCTACCCTGTGCCCTGGTTCATATCTTCAAATCACACCCCCATTCATCAAAGCCACACCTGGGTGACACCTCCTTGACCTCGATCTCCTCAGCCCACATTATTACCTTGCTCCTCAGCATCAGTGAGACAAAGCCCTTTTCTACCTTGCATTTTCACACACATGGCTTCTCTGCCACCCCTACTCACGAGTAAACTCCTGGGAGAGTCAGCACTGTCTGCACTTATGTCCCTCTGGATCCTCACAGTAAAGCAGGTGCTCAATATCTATCTGATGCACGAGTGACTGAGCGGCGGGCTCTGTCACCTGGGCTCCGGCGCAGCTACACCTTGCTCGTACTAGTTCCCCACTCCCAGAGCCGACCCTTACCTCTCGGTTACCGCTCCTGCTGCTGTGAAAGATCAAGCCCCTAAACATGGCTGCCAGTTTGGAGAAAAAGTCAGGCTGGTGGGGCAAAGAAAGCCATGAGATGAGCGGGGTTGGAGCATAGGCTTAGAGAATGCTGGGACAGGGCAGAGGAGGGCAGCACAGAGGAAAGTGGGAGACGAACATGAGGGGCACAGGTGACAGAGCGCTGCTGGGAGAGGAAGGTGCCAGGCTGCGTGAGATGGGACACAAAACGCCAGACTGCCTCCCCCCGCCCCAGGAATTCAGCCCTACTCTCTCTCCCTTGCCCACCTCCAGCTACGCTCCTTGAGCCCTAGGCTGGACCCCCCGGCCACCCCCAGGGACTAGCCAGACCTGGCTCCCTGGGCGTCAGCCCCAGATGTTACCTCGCTGCCCACGGTTCGCCGCTCTAGCAGGAGGCGGAAACGGTTGCAGGTTCTCTTGTTGTCCTTGAGCCCTTGGCCTAGGCCCCGGTTGTCATCCTGCATCAGCCGCCGGTCCAAGATCACCTCCAGCTGGCCTGGGGAAGCAAACAGTGAGTGCTGGCCTGCCCCCACCCCCAAGCAGACACTGACCTTTCAAAGGAGAATCCCAGCCACAGGCCCTGACAGAAAAGCCCAGCTCAAGAGACGGAAGCTGAGTCACTCAGGAGAGGTCACGGGTTCCCACAGCTGGGAGGGAACCTGATGAGGGGCTGGTCCTGTGCCCTTATTTTGCAGATGAGGAAGCATGAGGCCCAGAAAGGGGCAGGCTGGCCCTGGCAGTTTACCCCCATGCTCTGGGACTCAGGAGTAGGGGCCCAGGCAGGAAACCGAATCAGGACGGGTTACATACAACAAAATAAACCAGAAACGAAAAACTTAGATCAACAGCCGTTGGTAGTGTTGCTGCATACCTCCGTAATCTGGGGCAGGTTTGCTCAGGTTGGGTAGGTTTTGTTGTGACTAAAACACAGGCTCTCCTGCCCTTGTTCTACACTGGACAGCCAGACAGCCCCAGCAGGTCAGACTCAAGCTCTGACTGCCTGTGTGTTAAAAGTAGGGCTCTGGAAAGGACAGCCAGATGGCAAGTCAGGCAGAGGCTCATATTAAGTGTCATCTGGGGTTGCCCTGGGAAAAAGATAGGGCAGGTGACCACCTTTGCTTTATTTTCTAGAGTATGCTTGGAGCAGGGGCTCGGTGCATGGCTGATGTGTTGGGGACAGAGGCCCCAGTGTGTGCAGGTGTTGGAGGTGGGTGCAGCTGTTCTTGTACAAGATCTCGAGGGAAACCACACCAGCTGCCCCCACAGTCCACTGGGACAGATGGCCGTGTTCTCTCTTTCACCTCTCCAGTCCTTACTGACTTGTGTAGTTGCTCGGTCTTTTAACCCAGAACAATCACAGAAAGATGTCTGAAAACCCTAAAATGGATCCCTTGTATAGAAGACAGTCATTTTTTCAAACACCATATCCCAGAGGGGTAGAGGAGAAAATCCAGTCAGGGATATTGGGCTGCAGTTAGGAGTCATGACACAGATGGACCAGGGGCTGCTCCTGGCAGAGAAAGGCATACTCCTCCCAGCAGGGAGTCAGGCCCCTGCACTTGCCAGCCATCGGGCCACGCCTAGCCTTGACTGGGTGCTCTCGGCTCAGCCCTTCACAAGGGCTCTTCCCAGAGACAGATCTCAAGGGCCTCAGATGCCACCAAGTGCAAACTGTTCATTTTGCCCTGAGGATATGGGGGCCACACAGAACTGCCAGCGCGACCAGCTGCCCGGGTCTGACTCCAGGCCAGTGCTCCCCATGCCCGTTTTGATTCTTAAGAACGTCAGTCTTGGCCGGGTGTGGTGGCTCACACCTATAATCCCAGCAGTTTGGGAGACTGAGGCAGGCAGACCACAAGATCAGGAGTTCCAGACCAGCCTGGCCAACATGGTGAAACCGCATCTCTACTAAAAATACAAAAATTAGCTGGGCATGGTGGCAGGCGCCTGTAATCCCAGCTACTCAGGAGGCTGAGGCAAGAGAATCGCTTCAAACTGGAAGGTGGAGGTTGCAGTCAGCGGAGATTGCGCCACTGCACTCCAGCCTGGGCGAAAGAGTGAAACTCCATCTCAAAACAAAAAACAAAAAAAAGAACGTCAGGCTTTTTTAATGATCACTAGTGGGAAAATAATATGTAATTTTCTCATTTCCTTAATATTTCATGACACTGAGTGTACTTTACAAGCTGTCCCTACTCTCATCCCCACCCAGAAGAGGGTTGCACACCTCAGCTGAGAATCACTGTTCAATACCCTGATGCTTCTTGCCTTTTTTTTCAGACTGGGTCTTGCTCTGTCACCAGGCTGTAGTGCAGTGGCACAATCTTGGCTTATTGCAGCCTCCAACTCCCGGGCTCAAGCAATTCTCCCATCTCAGTCTCCTGAGTAGCTGGGACTATAGGCACGTGCCACCAAATCCAGCTAATTTTTAAATTTTTTTGTAGAGCTTGGGTCTCGCTTTGTTGCCCAGGCTGGTCTCAAACTCCTGGCCTTCTGCCTTGGCCTCCCAACAGTGCTGGGATTACAGGAGTGAACCACTGTGCCTAGCTTTGCTTTTTGACATTTGTTTCTTTCTTTGGCCCCAAGGGTTGTAACCCTGACGGTTCTTCAAGGGATCCAGTAGGACACTTCACCCAGTTGCCTACACTGCTGCTGCCACCAGGGGACTGGGACAGCAGGTGCCTGCCTCCTGTGCCAAGAGCTCTGAATGGCTCGCCCCCTCTCCAAGCATGGAGGTGAGGCAGTCCAGAAAGAGGCAAGGGAGGCCACCAGAGCGGGGAGCCCTTGAGGGTGGGGACGGTCTTCTTTTTGTCTGATACCCTCTACAGAACTCCTGGGCCCTACTCACCATCTTTGAGGCTAGAGACACCCAGGGCCTGGGCAGTGTGCAGCGTGAGGCGCTTCTGTGCATCCTGGATATAGGCCATGACTGGCATGGGGTAGAAGTTGGCCTGGAGGGGGAGCTTCTTCAGATACCGTCGGGGCTGCACCTGTGGGGGCAAGGCCAGCAGATCAAGGGTACCCGGGCACCATGTGGGCCCAAGCGGTCCCCAGACTGAAGGAGTCCCTGATCACTCTCGCTTCTCATTCATCTTTCTCCATCAGGGCAGATCATCCCCCAGGGCCTGTGACAGGGGCAAAAGCAGAGTCCAAGTTCTACTCTGTGGGGTCTCCGAGACCCAGGCCCAGGAGTCACCTGAAAGCCATTGAGGTCTGTGAAGAAGATACCCTGGCTGTCGATGTCTGTATGGATGCGCAGGGCCAGCTCCTTGTTGACGTAGTCCCGGATGTCCACCAGGGATGATATGTCCAGAGACAGCCCCTCCACCCCTGGGCACAGGAACAAAGTGGGGGCATGGAGAAGTGTGAGGCTGAACCACAGCTAAGAGGCTGGGCTGGGGGATCAGAGCCAAGCTGGGGAGAGGCTCTGTCCAACCTCCCAAGAAATTCCCAGGGCATTTCTGGATGACTTTTTCTCCAAGAGAATGGAGCACCCCTGTCTCAAATGATACGGAACAGAGGTATGAACAGAGAAGCAGCAGAAGGAAGAATATGCCACAGTTGTGGAGCCCACACCTCCTTCCGGACCCTTCCTCATGCGCAAGGCTCACCTGGCAGATTGTAAAGCCGAACCGCCTGGTGAATGTGCTCGTAGTACGCAACCACCTCTGAGAAGAAAGGGCCTTCAGTGACACGCAGCACGGGGGGCTCCTTGGGGACGTAGGGCTAGGGAAAGAGCAGAGTGCTGTTGAAACTACAGCACAGAGGGCAAGGCAGGAAGGTGCCAGCCCAGGGCTGGGCAAGAGAGCACCTATTCCCAGATATCCCTGGGCTGAACAAGAAAGACAAGGCCCCTGGCAGGCAGCAATAAACCTGTGGGAAGGCCTGTGCCCCTCCTGCCCTCCCTGCTAGTGAGACCTCCCGGGGCCTGCCAGGTTGTTCAAGGCATCTTTAGGGTACCTTGGCCTCGCCATCGGGCAGGAAGAGGTAGGCTCCACTCTTGTCTTTGGACGTACGGGTGCCATAGACAAGGACCTGCATGTCCACCTGCTGCTCCTGCTCCTCATCCACCCTTCGGATGCTCTGCCAAAAAACACAGCCCTGACCCCTGGCCCCACACCAGCATGTCAGGCCTGCCTCCTGGGAGGACATGGACTAGCTTCCCCAAGGAGCCATGCCCTGCTTCCCCATGCTGTCAGGCTGGAGCTGAGATGGCCCAGGCCCGGGTCCACTGTGGGTGAGGTGCAGAATGCTCACAGGGCCGGGAGGCCGCTCTGCACATGCCACCACCACACACGCTCTACTCTAGTCCCTGGCCCTTCCCCACCACCCTGGCCTTTTACCTTGAGGAGCCCAGTAAGGCCTGAGAACCAGACCTGCATGTAGCGGTTGCTGAGGGCGAAGTCACTGGTGCCAGAGTCAATGACACGGAGAGGGAACGCTTCATGCCTGCTGACGGACAGCTGCCGGCCGTGCAGGTAGACGCGCACAGAGGAGGGCAGCGTGCGGTGCCCATCCAGGCCCAGCTGCAGCTGCAGCACGCCCAGGCCCAGGGCTGGCAGGCGGACAGGCACAGACACCTGTGGGCATAGGAGGGGTGAGGAAGTGGGGGCACGGCTTTCGCCACAGGGGTGCTGGGGCATTCGCTTACTAACAGAGGGCTTGAGCAAGTCCCTGCAACCGCTGGGGCCTCTGCCCCTCCCCCAAAGTGGAGGTGATATGATTTGCCCTTTCTTCCTCATCAGACTTTATGATTCTCAAGTGATATTTGAAAAAGTATGAAGTGGTAACCACACATTAAGCTTTCAATAAACATTGAATGACTGAATGACTGAATGATGGGGCATTATAACTGCTATTTTTACCATTACTATTACCATACCAACCTTCCCCTTCTTTTCAAGGACACACTCAAATCCCAAGAGTGCCTGTCCTCTGGACAACCCCCTCCCCAGGACGCCTGTCCTCAGCCTGGAGAGTAGCAGGGCCACAAGCAGGAGGGTGTGAGGTTGGCATCGCCGGGCGGGGAGGGGCCCACGATGGGCAGAGGGCCAGGCCCACCTGACGAGCCCGCACCTCACCTGGTAGACGTCAGGGACCGCCTCGGTGGCAGAGCTCCAGTGTGCGCTGATCTGCACAGCCAGGGGCTGCCCCTCCTCCGAAAGGACGCGCAGGCGGGGCGAGTTGACCAGCAGGGACACCATGCTGAATCGCTCCTGTTCCAGCGGGTTGAATAGCACCACAAACCTGTGCGTAGAAGGTGGGCTGACCCAGGAGGCCGCTGCTTCTGGCCAGGGCAAGCGCCCTGCACTGGTTCAGCACATGCCAGGGCAGAGGGGCCTGAGAGCCAGGGAATGGCTCTGCCTCTCTGCACCTGGCGTAGTCCAGGTTACCTGGGCGAGGAATCCAGTTGGATCACCGTGCGCTCTGGGAGGGCATCGTGACTTAAGCGAGTGTCATCCTGGAATTCAGTGGGCCGGAAGGGAAGAACCATTATGGGCTCAGCCTCCTCCCACCCCGCCTGTCCCAGGTGTGGACCAGCAGCTGCACTGGGCACAGAACTCATCTGGATGGGGAAGGAAAAAGAGGAGCAGCACCCCCATCCAGCAGCTCTTGGGATGGGACCTGCACACACCAGAGGGTCCCCATGCAGACCCAGGAGGGGCTCACCACTTGGAGGAAGGGCGCCTCAGGGTCAAAGTGGTAGGTCTCCTTGTCCCCCAGCACCAGATAGTGGGCTGCATGAATGATGACCTGTTTCAGGTTGACAAGGGAGCGCAGAAGCCTGTGGGTGGCGCAGGAGAGGGAAGGAGAGAAGATGACCATAGGCAAGCTGTCTGCCTTGTCAGCAGGACAAGCCCTAGGCCGGCCTACCCCCTGACCACCCAGTGTCCTTTCTTTGGGACAGTGAGCAGGGGAGCTGACAAGGAAAAAGAGAAGGCTCCCACCTGACCCCATAGTCCACCACCACAGCCTCCTTGGCCGTGCCAGTGATGGCATCGTGATGCTGGAAGAGCCCCAGCGTGCGCCGAGCTTCCGTCAGGAGGGTGAAGTCAGACAGTGGGTACCGGCCAGCCAGGCCAGAGCGGCGAGCGTGAGCTGCAGCCAGGCTGTACAGAACCTCTGCCCCCCTGCCCAGAGAGAGAAGTTAGCTGCCAGCCTACACCACTAGCCAGGGCCCACCCACACTCTGCCAGTCCAGCCTCCTTCCTTCCCACCCCTTCTCTACCTGCCCTGGCCTCTGGGTCTATCTATTCCCTTCTGAGCCGATCCAGCCCCTCCTTAAACCCCGAAGGCTGACTCTCCCCCTCCAGCCTGGAAGCGGGGACAGGGTCTCACCGCAGGTGGGCTTCCAGGACTCGGTCTAAGCTCTTGTAGAAGGGCCGGGAAGTATAATAGCCTGTCCAGTAATGATCCTCCCGGTCCGCATAGGAGAAGAAATCCCCGCTCAGCACAGGAAACCCTGGAGGCCGGGCCCCTGGCTCCACCCCTGTCCTCTTGTACAGAGCATCAAAATAGTCAGAAAGAGTGCCAAACTGGGCCTGTGGGAACCCCAAAAACCCACTCCCATCAGTTCTAGAGCCTCTTGGAAATTGTGGCCACAGTGCTGCAGCTGGGGGTGAGGCAGGGGCTCTGGCCTCAGAAGCAGGAACTGTACATCCTGCCATTCTAGACTTAACAGAAGTAGGGGAGCCTGGGAATTAATTCTGACATAAAAGGGGCACCTTCGGCTGGGCATGGTGGCTTACGCCTGTAATCCCAGCACTTTGGGAGGCCGAGGCGGGTGGATCACGAGGTCAGGAGATCGAGACCATCCTGGCTAACACAGTGAAACCCCATCTCTACTAAAACTACAAAAAATTAGCTGGGCGTGGTGGTGGGCACCTGTAGTCCCAGCTACTCGGGAGGCTGAGGCAGAAGAATGGCGTGAACCCGGGAGGTGGAGCTGGCAGTGAGCCGAGATCGCACCACTGAACTCCAGCCTGGGCAACAGAGCGAGACTCCATCTCAAAAAAAAAAAAAGGGGGGGGGGGGGCACCTTGCCCGAGTTGGGAACCCAGGGCACGGTCTCACAGGAAGGGATGGGCTGCAGCACTGTGAGGCCCCCTCCCCAGCCAAGTGCCCCTCACACCTGCACATGGAGGTTAGGCCTGCTGTTGAAGAAGTCAAAGAGCCGCTGGTAGTTGAAGAACTGGGCATCCCACTCCTGGGGCTTGTCATATCGGAAGTCATCTCCAAGAGGCACCAGGAGGACGTTGCTTCGGAAGAGCCGGGACTTCTTCCGGTATTGGTCCAGGAGCAGGGCTGCCCTGGGGCAGGAAAAAAACATGGGCCCAACATGAAGTCTCACCAGTAAAAGAGCACCACGCACAGCCATCCCGCCAGCAAGCCCCTAGAAGACATCCCATCCATCAAGGAGTGGTTCGGCGCAAACGAACACCTCCTGCACGTGAATCCCAGCCCCAGGGGAATCCAGTGTTCTCTGGGCAGTTCTGACAGCTGGCATGTTGTTTTTTAGGCTAGGCTGTTGAGATCTTTTGGGATCCTGGTTCTGACACTCCTGCCTCATTCTGCCCACCAGTTAGCGATGCAGCACCAAAGTTAAGGGTCTGGACCCCGGAGCCACATCACACCAGCTCCACAAGTACTACCTGAGTGACCGTGGGCAAGTAACCTCTCTGAGCCTCCATTTCTAGCAAAATAAGGATAACATCAGTAGATACCCATATAATGTTATGAGAATTAAAATGGATTGAATGGTCTGAGCGCAGTGGCTCACACCTGTAATCCCAGCACTTTGGGAGACCGGGGCAGGCAGATCACCTGAGGTCAGGAATTCAAGACCAGCCTGGCCAATATGGTGAAACCCTGTCTCTACTAAAAATACAAAAATTAGCCGGGTGCGGTGGCGCACACCTGTAATCCCAGCTATTCAGGAGGCTGAGGCAGGATAATCATTTGAACCCAGGAGACGGAGGTTGCGGTAAGCTGAAATCGCACCACCGCACTCTAGCCTGGGTGACAGACTCCATCTCAAAAAGAAAAAAAAAATTAAAATTAAATAAATAAAATAAAATCAATGAATGAATATTTGTTAAACACTTAGAATAGTGCCTGGTACATAATGGGAACTATATACAAACATTTATTTTCTTTTCATCCAAATTATTGGCAAAATCAGTAGAAAAACAGCCCTGTGGCACATCAGCAGAAGCCCCTTCCTACTTTAACTGGCATGTTATAAATATCACAGTCCAAAGAGTCAACTAATCTACTTAGCGGCGCTGGCCCAGCTTGTACTTTTCTACTTCGTTCTCATGAGAGGATTCCTCAAATACCACTTTCCACTAACTTATCAGTCTAGTAAGACTTTCAAAGGAGAAAACGGTTACCTTTCAGAGCCTGTTCTTATAAACCTAGGCCAGCATCACTGATCACAACTGCTGCTTTAAGAAAAGTCATGCCTTCATAGCCCTAGATTCTTGCCTGGAATCGGCATTTAGACTTCTGGAAACAAAAGACCACTTTATTTCCCTTTTGGTCACATGTTTCAACTCTTGGACATCAGGGAGAAATCAGAGCATTGCAACATAAAAACCAATCCAACTTGTTGTATTCTTAAGGTTCTGACTAAATTGTTGTTTGGATCAACTCTTACCTAACACTTTTCCCCCAGGCCTGATTTCAGCAAGAGTGATATCTTTAGGGGTCCTTAAATTCTCTCAAAAGGGACAGGTCTGTTTTCTCAGAGGCTGGAGGCTATCTCGTGGGACTGAATGTGGATCTGAACAGGATTCTCGTGGTTGACTTAAAGCCAAGTCAGAACCCTGGCACTAAATGAAGGCACATGAGCCTGAAGTTTGTAAGATACATCTAACCTGGGAATCATTCACCTCTAAGTTGTCAGCTGGCCCTGGCAGTTTGTTAGGGCATCAAAAAGTACTCATGTGAGAAAATGAAAGCATTCTGCGAAAGGTGGTTCCAGTTTTTCAGGAGACTTAGTAAGGAGCTGCTGCCGCAGACGCTGCGAGCCTCAACTCACCACCTGAGCCCACCCTCCACGTGGCACGGCCCAGACCAGAGCCAGGCCTCCTGATTCCTCTGTGAAGTGAAAGGGCTGGAAGCAGATACCTCTCTGCCACATTGGCCTCTGTGATGGCCCGGGGTGGCACCTTCCAAGGGCAGTTGATGCGCCCACCAGGCAGGCGTTTGAAATCAAATTGGCAGCAGATCTTGGGATCCGGGCCGCAGGTATGGGGGACGTCATAGCTGTAGAAGGGCATCATGTGACAGAAGATGTCTGTGCTGGAGTCCGAGTCTGCAGAGACACACCACGTGGTCACCAGCAGGCAGCCTCTGGACGTCAGGAGGGCAAGGATCTGCTCAGGCTAAAGGCAGCCCTGATAGACCGTGAGGCTGTAACTGGACCTAGGGCTGGAGAGAGTGTGTAGGCCAGGGAGAAAGACATGAGGGGCTCCTTCAGGGGACAGGCACACAGGGCACGCTGAAACCCTTGGGACAGCAGGCCCTGTAGAGGCCAGAGGTCAATGTGACCCTCCCCTAACCAGAGGGTGCGACCATTTCTGGCAGTCCACACCAGTGCCTGCAGGTCTGCTCTGAAGAACAGTGGGGGTCTTAGTTCTGATATCCCTGCTATTCCCCAGTGAAGACTATGCTGCAGTGACCCCCTCTACCCTACCTGGCCTTACCCCATGTCTGCCTCCACATGAACTCTAGGCTGTGGGTGGCAGCAAAGTGCTTCTTGATGGCATAGTGCACTCTCTGAATCAGCATGCTGGTGAGGTTGGCACGGCGCAGCAGGTAAGGCATGGTGGAGCTGTATCCAAAGGGATCCACTGCCCAGCCAGAGCGGGGCGTTGCACCTGGGTAGGGCATGGAAGCCAGAGAGGCCCTGAATACACCTCAGGGGCTGGCCTCTCGGCCTCCCAGGTGCTGGAACCCCAGCTCTTGTCCTGGTAGTGAGTGGACAGATGACATCACACCAGGCCCACATGGTGGGATCTGCGTAGAAAGGAACCACCCCGTCGATCCCTGTGCCTCACAGCCCCCTGCCATATCGCTGTGGGCCCAGCCCGGGGGGCAGACCCCCATGCCTGGGCCTGGACTTACCAAGATTTCTCTCCAGCCACTGGTGTCCTTCAATGAGCTGGTCAATCAATGCAAAGTAGTGGGAATTGGCCTCATCCGGCATCACCCAGCCTCCTGTCGCAATCTCCAGCTGCCCGTTTCCCACCAGCCTATAGTTAAGGACTCACACTCAGGATGGAGCAGGACACTTTGCCCAGTCCTGCCAACCAGAAAATGTCCAGGGCCTGTGTGCACTGGCCTCACTGAACCAGTTCTCCAAATCCCAGGACCAAGAGAACACACACTTTCCCTCCTTTTCTTGCAGCCAACCTCCAGGTTATCCTGGCCCCGTTTATCTCGGAACCTCTACCTGTTTTTGCCTTCCCTCCCTCCGCCATCACTCAACTCTTCCACAGCTCTCTGGGCCTCTCCCTGCCACCCTGGCACCCACAGCTTAAGGTAAGACCCGTCCACCCAGCCTGGGGCTCAGATGATGCCCTCCCATGCCTCCCCGCCTGGTACTGGCCTTCGGACTGCCGCTCTCTTTTGGGCATTGATGTTGTCCCACCACTTGGCGAAGAAGGAGACCTCTGCCCAGAGGAAGCGCCGCCGGGGGTCCTCCTGCAGCTTAGACACCATGCTATTGAGGATGTGTTGGGTCTGCTCTGTGTAGTACTTGTCAAAGGTCTTGATCCAGCCTAGAGCCAATGTAGGGTCCCCTGAGGATGCCACCATCTTCCTCGACGTCCCTCCCTTGTATTGGCCATCAGAAATCCCACCCCACACTCCAGCTCCCAGGAGTCTGCAGGGCCCTCACCTGGGTCATTGTGAGAGTGGGGCACCACAAACACCTGCAGGTCTTCAGCATCCCAGTCGTGCGGGTCGTAGGAGATGTCGAAGCCTTGCCTCCACACACCACCATCCACATTGTCAAACGGCAACTCCTCCGACACAGTGAGCATCTGCCAGGTGAATTGCAGCTCAGTACCCCACTCATGGCCGCTGTACATCCCTGCCAGCTCTGACTCTTACCTGCAGCTCTGGCTTCTGACCCCGGCCCCCCAAAGCAAACTGGCAGTCCTGGGGGGAGATGGAGAAGAAGCTGGGCCGGGGCTCTGGTGGCACCACCCAGGAGCCATTGACCGTGTAGTAGGGCAGCATGGCGGGTGGGCCCTCTGCGTTTGCTGTCAGCTCCAGCACGGAGTCCTTGATATGGCTGATAATCTCATGGTTCTCCTCCAAAAGCTGCTCCAGCTGCTCAATGCGGTTCTGCAGCACAGAAATTTGGCTCTGCCAAAAACCAAAAAGCAATCACACGCAGCTCCTTATGCCACAGGGAGGGTCTCTGCTTGGGGTCTACCAGCTGAGGCCTGACTACAGTTCTTCCCTCATCAGTCAACGCCAGACCATGAGCCTACAGGGATAGATGACACCGTTCAGATAAAGGGAGCTGTGCACATCACCACTGAGGACTACACTCCACTTGCGTTGGGAGAACCATCACTCTCTAGCTCAGGGATGGCAAAGATTTCCTTTCACCTCCCTATTCTCAACAATCGGCGTTGCCTACGCTGAGAAGGATTTCAACAGGGCTTAATGGCAAAGAATGCTGCAATCAATTAGCAATGTCTGCCAAGAATTCAGGAGGGGCTGGGCATGGTGGCCCACACCTGTAATCCCAGCACTTTGGGAGGCTGAGGCGGGTGGATCAGCTAAGGTCAGGAGTTCAAGACCAGCCTGGCCAACATGGCAAAACCTCGTCTCTACTAAAAATACAAAAATTAGTCGGGCATGGTGGAAGGCTCCTGTAGTCCCAGCTACTCGGGAGGCTGAGGCAGAAGAATCGCTTGAACCTGGGAGGCGGAGGTTGCAGTGAGCCAAGATTGCGCCACTGCACTCAAGGCTGGGCAACGGAGCAAGACTCTGTCTCAAAAAAAAAAAAAAAAGAAAGAAAGAAAGAAAGAAAGAAAAGAAAAGAATTCAGGAGAACAGAGTGACAATACTCTGCCATTTTTTTCTTCCTTCCTTCTTTTCGCCATCACTGTTTTTAGCTCAGGGTTTCTACAAAACCTGACTATTGGGAAGGAAGGCCCCTGTCCTGTACTGACATTACCCTCCAGTGGGGGGTGGGAGGCGCATACCCTGAGCCCAGGTGACTTGTATACAAAGAAATCAGCAACCAGGCACGACTCACCCGGGGGAAGTTCCCACCATTCTGGTGTCGGGTGGGATCGTGTTGCACTCGGTCCAGCATGAGGTAGAGTGAGAAGACTGCCACACAGAAGATGGCAGCCCCACACACTGTCACCTGCTTTTTCAGCTTCATACTGGCCTCCACACACACCTGGCAGGAAGGACACCATCTGTAGCTCCAGCATGCAAAATGCCCGTGGCAGTCTTTCCACCAAATGCCCCAGTGAGTTCCTGAGGGCTGTTCCAAAGGAACACCCATTTGCCTGGCTCCAAGTAGCACAAGTAGCACATCTGGGGCTGGCCCACCTGGTCCTGGTAGCAGCTCTGCCCCTAGCGTGGAGAGGACGCTCTCCTTTGGCTGGTGCTATGAAAAACGGGCCCAGGATAAGAGTCCCAGCTCTGACTGGAGTGCACCACACAAGCTCCTGATTACACAGCTTTCCTGCCTAGATAGGAGGTGCCTGTTCAGGCTCCTCGGCCATGTGCTTCTAGTTTCAGGTGAATAAGCTAGTCTCTATTTTGTTTGATTTAAAAGTTTAGCCAGAACCCAAAGAGACTGATAGGAAAGCCTTTCTCGGTGCCCTTTCAGGTCAAACTGGCACTCACCAGAAACAGTGCCTGGCATAAATCCTTTCTCAGAAACACAGAATGAGTTTCTTTCTAATAAAGAAGAAAGATGCTTGTGTTTCTAGCATAAAGCAAGCCCTATGTGTTCTCCCTGTTTGTCTACTGTTTCCTGCAGTGAGAAATTTCCAGCCGCGGTTTGCAGAGCACTTAGGGGACCCCTAGGAAGCCTGCAGTGATGCCGAAGGCCCCCTGGGAAGGGAGAGACGGGGCCCAGTGCTCAGCTGCGAGGCAACTTCAGAGGACCCGTGCCCCCCGCCGCCACCGCCCTCGGGCCACCGCTTGCCTGCTCAGCAGGAGGGAGGACGCTAACTGCAGAGCCGAGCGTGGGCGGGACCGCGCTCCGGAGTCTGCTCCGCGGGCCCTGGGGCCGAGGAGCTTCGTCGCCTCTGCGTTGTGCCCTACTTAGCGCGATCTGATTCTGCTCGGGAGCCTCCGGGCAATATTTTCAGCCCTTAGAGACTGGGTCCAGGCCAGTGTGGGTGGAGCTGGGCTAAGAGTCGGATCACAGAGGGCAGGCACCCGCCGCCGGGTCTCTGGCCGCCCGCCCGGCTCCCTCCCGACCCCCTCCCGGCCCGCTCCGACTTCGTCGGCCCCGGGGACCGCAGAGACAGGCGCCAGGTCCGGGCCTCAGGCAGCCTCCAGCCCCTTCCTGGCCCCTCTGACGCCGCAGCGCCGCTCGCGCTCCCGCCGCCCGAGCCCGAGCCCGGCCTCTGTCGGGGCAGCCGGAGCCCTCCCGCGCGCGCACCCGGCCCGTTACCGTCAGCGCCTGGCCTCCGCGCCGCTCCGGGCCCAGTCGGCCAAGCTGCCGGCTCTCACGCGCCCGGGGGCGGCGGCCCGCGCGCAGGCAGCGACGCAGACGAAGGCGGGCGCCCGCCCACCCGTAGCCCCCTGCTCCGCGCGCCGCAGCCGCGCTCCCGCTGGGCCCCGGGCCGCCGGCGTGCTCCGCTGCGCCCGCCCCGCGCGAGTCCGCCAGCCTCTGAGGCCGCCGGGCCCAGCAGCGTGCGGGGCGGGGACAGCCGCGCCGCCCGCCACGGCCTGCGTGTGCCCAGCAGAGCTGACAGGAGCTCTGGCCGCCGCGGTCCCAGCCGGACGCCTCCCGGGCCCCGCTCCGCTGGGCTGCAGTGCGCAGCCGCACCAGCCCGGGCCGGGCCTGTCTAGCTCGGAACCTCAGGAGGGACGCGCGACTGAATTTTTTCGGAATCCTACTTGAGTAAGCGCATAATCGGGCAGTGGTCGAAACGCCCTCCTCCGTCTCGGCAGCCGCGTAGCCGGGTGCGTTCTCCGCGGCCTCACCCGGCTCCGGCCCAGGTAGCCTTAGGTTTCTGTCGGTGCGCCTCTCGGCAAAGGGGTGCTGCCTCCTGTTGGTACAGCGCATTCCTCGAGTCCCTTTCCTTTCCGTGCCTGCTCTATGTTTCCTGCCAGCGAGTGAACAAGACACAGACTTTTCTTGGTTGTTTCCCTTTTACTGGGCATCTAGGTTGTTTACAGTTTTTCAGTGTAATCCATACTGCAATGAACATCTCCATGAATTCCACGTTTTTGTTCTTTTTAAGTTATATGTAACTTCTGATCTGAATGTGACCCCCCAAATTCGTGTTGAAATCCTAATCCCTCAAGGTGATGATGGTATTAGGAGATGGGCCTTTGGGGGTGAACAGAGTTTGAAGGGAGCGCTCTCATGAATGGGATTAGTGCAGGTATCAAACGACCCCGAGATTCGGCCCCTTCAACCACGTGAGAACACAGCTAGAAGGCACTGTCTGTGCATCACAGGCAGGCCCTCACCCGACACTGAATCCGCTTGTGTCTTATCATGGACTTCCCAGCCTCCAGAACTGTGAGAAAATAAATTTCTGTTGTTGATAAACTACCTACTTTATGGTATTTTGTCCTAACAGCTCAAACAGATTCAGACGTTATTTTATGATGAATTTGCAACAGTGAAATTACCCGGGCAAAAGATAAGGACAGAGATGACTGATGACACTATCGCTCCCCCAAAAGACTGTACCAGTTTACACCATCAATAACAAACTGTTGGATATTGCTTAAACAATGTTTTAGTTGATTAATGAGACATATAATGCCATCTCATTTTTAAAAATTTTCCTTTAAGTTCTGGGATACATGTGCAGAACATGCAGGTTACATAGGTATACACGTGCCATGGTGGTTTGCTGCACCCATCAACCCATCATCTAGGTTTTAAGCCCCACATACAATAGGTGCTCTCCCTCACCTTGCCCCCAACCCCCGACAGGCCCCGGTGTGTGATGTTCCCCTCTCTGTGTCCATGTGTTTTCATTGTTAACTCCCACTTATTAGTGAGAACATGCGGTGTTTGGTTTTCTGTTCCTGTGTTAATTTGCTGAGAATGATCAATGCTATCTCTTATTTAACGACCATTTCTTTTTTTTGAGACAATATCTCACTGTTTCCCAGGCTGGAGTGCAGTGGCACCATCTCAGCTCACTGCATCCTTGACCTGCCGGACTCAAGCCATCCTCCCACTTCAGCCTCTTGAGTAGCTGAGCGTTACAGGCATGTGCCACTACACCCAGCTAATTTTTTGATTTTTAAATAATTTTATTTTTATTTTTTGAGACGGAGTTTCGTTCTTGTTGCCCAGGCTGGAGTGCAATGGCGCCATCTTGGCTCACTGCAACCTCCGCCTCCCAGGTTCAAGCGATTCTCCTGCCTCAGCCTCCCAAATAGCTGGGACTATAGGCACGTGCCACCATACCTGGCTAATTTTGTGTTTTTAGTAGAGATGGGGTTTTACCATGTTGTCCAGGCTGGTCTCGAACTCCTGACCTCAGGTGATCCACCCGCCTCAGCCTCCCAAAGTGCTGGGACTACAGGCGCGAGTCACTGTGCCCGGCCCTAATTTTTTGATTTTTTGTAGGGGGGTCTCTCACTGTGTTGCCCAGGCTCGTCTCCAACTCCTGGGCTCAAGCAATCCTCCCACTTTGGCCTTCCAAATTTCCAGGATTATAGATATAAGCCACAGTGCCCAGTTTTTGTTTTTTTTTTTTGTTTTTTTTTTGACAAGCTCTTGCCTGTCACCCAGGCTGGAGTGCAGTGGTGTGATCATGGTTCACTGCAGCCTTGAACTCCTGGCCTTGATCCTCCTGCCTCAGCTTCCCAAAGTGCTGTGATTACAGGGATGAGCCACTGCACTCGACTGCCACTTCTTTTATCACCATCAGGAACAGCTTTCCAGGTTTGTTTACTCACCAGAATGCCTGCTATTAGGGTGTTAGACCTAGACTGGGCTCATCATCCTCTTTGTCTTTTCATATTTTGCCTTGTGTTCTGGGAGATTTATTTTCCAGCCCTTCTATTGAATTTTCCATTTTGGTGATTTTTTTTTTTTTTTTTTTTTTGAGACAAAGTCTCACTCTGTCGCTCAGGCTGAAGAGCAGTGGCGTGATCTCAGCTCACTGCAACCTCTGCCTCCCAGGTTCAAGTGATTCTTGTGCTTCAGCCTCCCGAGTAGCTGGGATTAGAAGCGCGCACCACCATGCCCAGCTAATTTTTGTATTTTTAGTAGAGATGGGGTTTCACCATGTTGGCCAGGCTGGCCTTAAACTCCTGACCTCAGGTGATCTGCCCACCTCGGCCTCCCGAAGTGTTGGGATTACAGGTGTGAGCCACCGTGCTCAGCCTCATTTTGGTGATAATCTTAATTTTCTTTTTTCTTTTCTTTTGAGAGGGAGTTTTGCTCTTGTTGCCCAGGCTGGAGTGCAATGGTGCGATCTCCGCTCACCGTAACCTCTGCCTCCTGGGTTCTCGCCATTCTCCTGCCTCAGCCTCCTAAGTAGCTGGGATTACAGGCATCTGCCACCACACCTGGCTAATTTTGTATTTTTAGTAGGGATAGGGTTTCTCCATGTTGGTTGGGCTCGTCTCAAACTCCCAACCTCAGGTGATATGCCCACCTCAGCCTCCCAAAGTGATGGGATTACAGGTGTGAGCCATCGTGCCCGGCCTGATAATCTCAATTTTCAAGAATTCTTGTTTGTTGTCTGGTGGTTCTTTTTTAAAAATTGAGGTACAGTTTACACTGTGTGGCACAAATCTTAAGTGTACAGCTTGATCCGTTTTGATAAATACATACACAAACATAATCACCACCCAGATCAAAACGCAGGACATTCCCATCTACCCAAAATGTTCCCCTGTGTCAAGTGGCCAAGCAGTCCCTAAGCACACCATAGTGGCTGTCAGACTGTGGTCCAGCCTTGCCCATGTGGCCCATGTAGAGACATACGTGGTTGTAAGGGCACCATGGTGAACCTTTTCCCCTCCATCTTCACACACCTTTCCATCAGGACCCTCCAGACATAAGCACTGCTTTGACTTCTCTGTAACTTCGTTTTGCCTGTTCTTAAACTTCATAAAATAGAATCATAAGTATGAACTCTTTCATGTCTGGCTTCTTTACTCAGTATGACTTTTTTTTTTTTTTTTTTTTTTTTTTGAGACAGTCTTGCTGTCACCCAAGCTGGAGTGCAGTGGTGCGATCTCAGCTTACTGCAACCTCCGCCTCCTGGGTTCAAGTGATTCTCATGCCTTGGCCTCCTGAGTAGCTGGGACTACAGGCACGTGCCACTACACCCATCTAATTTTTGTATTTTTAGTAGAGACGGGGTTTCACCATGTTGGCCAGGCTGGTCTCCAACTCTTGGCATCAAGTGATTTGCCCACCTTGGCCTCCCAAAGTGCTGGGGTTACAGGCATGAGCCACTGTGCCCAGCCACGTCTTTGACATTCATCAATGTCGGTACATATATTAGTGGTGTTTTGTTTGTTTGTTTTTATTGCTGTATATACGTTTGGGTCATTTTCCGCTTGTTCTGGACCTAACTTCTCTCTCCACTTCTTCTGTAACTTGAATTATTCATATAGTCCCATGTTTCTTAGCTTCCATTCTCTTTTTTTTCTCTGTACTTCAGTTTAGGTACCTCCTTTTAACCTATTAAGTTCACTAAATCTGTTTTCTGATATGACTTAATTTCTAAATTCGATTGTGATTTTATCCTTTACTTCTATCAATGTTTATGAAATCCATCCAATGAGTTTGTAATTTCAGGGATATTTTTCAGTTCAATAGGCTCCTTTCATTCTCTTTTAATAGATTCCAACTCTGTTGATATTCTCTACATTTGCTTCTTTTTTGTCCATCTTCTTCTCTGTTTGACACATTAACCAAGTTATTTAAAAATCTTTGCCAGTTCCAATATCTGGATCATCTGTGGGTCTGCTTTTATTATTTTTCTTTTATGTATTAGCCCCATATTTCTCCATTTTTTGCATGGTTTATGATTTTTAATTGTATGTCACATATTGGGTATAAAAGAAGGATAGGGACTTCAAATCTTGTTATTCCCTGCAGGAGCTAGTCATTCGATGCAATTAAGTACTGAACTGGGTTGGGGCAGTGTTGCAATTGCAGTAAAACTCAATCCCCTCCTGGTTGTCCTTGTTCCTTAGGAATGGCCCTCTTAGATTTTGGATTGAAAGCCTGGTCAGTCTGTGTCTCAGATCTTAAAGTTCTGCTCTTCAGAGATTTAAAGGGAGCTCTTTAGCTTCCAAACCCACACAGGTGCAAAACCTGGCAAATATCTTATGTTGGGGAGACCAGCTATTTGTTCACTCCAGGCCTCCTCTCTAAACACTGCAAGACTGTGGAACTTGCCTTCTCGGTCTCCTGCACTGCCTCAGAACTCAGCAAATGTCCCATGGGGAAAACACTCTGCATTTTGTGCTCCTCTAGGTCCTAATCCATAGCAAGTCCTTGCAACCACCAAAAACTGTTCCTTTCTCTCTTGCCCGGTAGAGTCTCTCTGCTTGGGCCAAGTCTGATCCTCATGTCCCAAATGGGCAAATGTTTCAGGGAAGAAAATAGCTGCCTATCACTAGTTCAACTCGGAAGGGCTCTTTCCTCCTTGAAATTTTAGTCCATTCAGTCTTTATTTCTGTGACCACTCTTCATTTTTTTAAAAATAAGACATTTTCAGCCAGGCGTGGTGGCTCATGCCTGTCATCCCAACACTTTGGGAGGCCGAGGTGGGCGGGTCACTTGAGGTCAGGAGTTTGAGACCAGCCTGACCAACATGTTGAAACCCCGTCTCTACTAAAAATACAAAAATTAGCCGCATGTAGTGGTGCACGCCTGTAACCCCAGCTACTCGGGGGGCTGAGGCAGGAGAATTGCTTGAACCCGAGAAGCGGAGGTTGCAGTTAACTGAGATCGCGCCACTGCACTCCAGACTGTGCAACAGAGCGAGACTCCATCTCAAAAAAAAAAAAAGAAAAAAAGACATTTTCATCTTAGCTGTTTTTTCCCTAGCGGTTGCAATGGGAGTGGTGGCGCGCAGAGACCTACCATATCCTACCTAGCAGAAGTTTTTCAGTTCTGCTTTCTACCATTTCCATTGGAGGTATTATTTCACTTCCTAGTATTTTCATTTAATTACATGACAACACAACTTCCTCTTGTTTGAACAAGTTATAGGGCTCTCATCTCTTTCAAAATAGATTTTTGCTTGTTTTGTTTTGTTTTTTTGAGACAGAGTTTTGTTCTTTGCTCTTGTTGCCCAGGCTGGAGTGCAATGGCGCGGTCTCGGCTCACTGCAACCTCGGTCTCCCCGGTTCAAGTAATTCTCCCGGCTCAGCCTCCAGAGTAGCTGGGATTACAGGTGCACACCACCACGCCTGGCTAATTTTTTTGTATTTTTAGCAGAGAGAGAGTTTCACTATGTTGGCTAGACTGGTCTCGAGCTCCTGAACTCAGGTGATCCACCTGCCTCAGCCTTCCAAAGTGCTGGGATTATAGGTGTGAGCCACTGCGCCCGGCCGATGTTAACTATTTCCTGAACTTTCTTGAGGGATAGCCATTTTACTTCAAGGTTCTCATTGCCCTGTTCTTCTGTATTACAAATGTTTCCCACTTTGTTTTTTAGTTATGTTCACACTTCCTTATCTTCTCAAACTTCGCTTTTGGTGATGTTAATATTTCAGATGACTTTTTAGTTTCACTGGGACTTAGGGGAGGAGGTGAAGGCTCCCCAGTCTGCCATCTTATTCCTCAATAGATTCATCTTGAGAAACAACTCCCTCAAAAGCATTTACTTCCTCGTCAGCTACATCAGTCTTCTATGAGTGGAACTCTCTTCTCGTCTCCTCCTGAATTTTATGTGAGTGTTGTACGCATCCATAGTGTCAGCTACTCTCTAATATTCATAAGCCATTGATTCACACATCTATTGCCAGCCTTCACCTCCATCTGGGCTTCCAGACCCTATTCATCTACATTTAAATTAATTATTTATTATTTTTATTTACTTATTTTTGAGACAGGGCCTCGCTTTGTTGCCCATGCTGGAATGCAGTGGTGTGATCACAGCTCACTGCAGCCTCAACCTCCGAGGCTCAATTGTCCTCCTAACTCAGCCTTCTGAGTAGCTAGGACTATAGGTGTGTGCCACCATGCCTGGCTAATTTTCTTGTTTTTTTTTTTTTTTTGTAGAGACAGAGTTTCGCCATGTTGCCCAGGCTGGTCTCAAACTAGGCTCAAGCGATCCACATGCCTTGGCCTCCCAAGTACCTGGGACTACAGGTGTCTACCACCACACCTGGCTTCACCCACACTTTTATCTCCAATAAAATGCAACATCTCTAAACTCAACATCCTCCTCGAAGCTCTGATCCTCTTCCTATAATCCTATTTCAGGGGATGACACCACCATCTGGCCATAGCCTGTGTATCATCCTCATCTCTCCCCTCCTTCCCCATGTCTCACATTCAGCTGCTACTAAATCATGTCAGCTCTGCCCCATGCATACTGCCTGTCCTCCTCCTTCCCCACGGCCACCATACCCACACTCGTGCCTTCTGAGACCTGCCTTCTGGACGAGCGCACATGCCAGGAGTGTTCAGTGGGCACAAGTGGTTTTATTGTTTCTGCCCGGAAGAGGAAGCCCTGGCAGCAGCAGGGACACAGAGAAGACACGGCGCTGCATCCTGCCGGCAGTGTGGATGCTGGTGGCGGGAGTCCAGGACTGTGAATAGCTGTCAGCATATGAGCTGGAGCCGCTGAGGAGCTGCACCTAGGCCTGCAGAGGCCACCAGCTTGAGAAGGGGGTCCCAGCCTCACCGATGCCGCTTTCGGATGCTCTGCAGCTCCTGGTAGATGGTGCTGAAGCTGGGCCGCTGCCCAGGCTCATAGGCCCAGCACTGCTCCATGAGCCTGAACACAGCATCAGGACACAGCTCTGGGCAGGGCAGACGGCCCCCTGTAAGGAGAGGCACAGCACACCAGGCATGAGGAGGGAGTTTGAGGGTCCTCGGCAGACTCTGGGGGATACCATGAGCCATTGGAGCTGCTTAAGATGCACTGTTCTGAAGGATGCACTGTTCTCCACCAAGGGCCCAAAGGACAAAGAGGCCTGGCTTCTGATCCCAATCCCACCACGTGCTAGTTGTGTGTCCTCTGCCAGCCTGTTTATCCATCTGAGAAAGGGACATATTAATCCCTACCACACATGTAGTGATGAGCAAATGAAATAACATGTGACCTAGCACAGAACAGGTGCTCATAGTAGCTACAGGGATATTCTTTTTTTTTTTTTTTTTTTTTTTTGAGATGGGGTCTTGCCCTGTCACCCACGCTGGAATGCAGTGGTGCGATCTCAGCTCACTGCAACCTCCACCTCCCAGGTTGAAGCAATTCTTGTGCCTCACCCTCCCAAGTAGCTGGGATTACAGGCTTGCGCCACCACACCTGATTAATTTTTTGTATTTTTAGCAGAGACAGGGTTTTTCCATGTTGGCCAGGCTAGTCTCAAACTCCTAGACTCAAGTGATCCACCTTCCTCAGCCTCCCAAAATGTTGAAATTACAGGCGTGAGCCACTGCGCCCAGGTTTTTTTCTTTTTTGAGTCAAGGTCTCTCTCTGTCACTCAGTTTGGAGTGCAGTGGCACGATCTCAGCTCACTGCAACCTCCGCCTCCCAGGCTCCAGTGATCCTCCCACCTCAGCCTCCCAAGTAGCAGGGACTATAGGCACATGTCACCACACCCAGCTAATTATTGTATTTTTTGTTTCGTTTTTTGTTTTTTTTGAGATGGAGTTTCACTCGTTACCCAGGCTGGAGTGCAGAGGCAGAATCTCGGCTCACTGCAACCTCCGCCTCCCAGGCTCCAGTGATCCTCCCACCTCAGCCTCCCAAGTAGCAGGGACTACAGGCACATGTCACCACACCCAGCTAATTATTGTATTTTTTGTTTCGTTTTTTGTTTTTTTTGAGATGGAGTTTCACTCTTGTCACCCAGGCTGGAGTGCAGTGGCACAATCTCGGCTCACTGCAGCCTCTGCCTCCTGGGTTCAAGCAATTCTCCCACCTCAGCCTCCCAAGTAGCTGGGATTACAGGCATGTGCCACCACGCCTGGCTAATTTTTGTATTTTTAGTAGAGACGGGGTTTCACCATGTTGGTCTGGCTGGTCTCAAACTCCTGACCACAGGTGATCCATCTGCCTTGGCCTCCCAAAGTGCTGGGATTACAGGTGTGAGCCACTGTGCCCAGCCTATTTTTGTATTTTTTTGTACAGATGGAGTTTCACTGTGTTGTCCAGGCTGATCTCGAACTCCTAGGCTCAAGTGATCCACCCAGCTCAGCCTCCCAAAGTGCTAGGATGACAGGCGGGAGCCACTGGCCAGGTTATTCTTATTCTGCCTGGTGGGAAGGTTGGCATTAAGGGAGTTAGAAGAGTCCGGCTGGAGCATCTGGAAGAGGGTGCAGCCTGAGGCTGCTGTCATCACAGGGTGCTTACCCTTCTCCACGAACTCCCGTGTCTGCTGATTGCTGAGGTTGGGATAGGGGGAGGCCCCCAGGCTGAAGGTCTCCCAGAGCAAGATGCCAAAGCTCCACACGTCGCTTTCGGAGGAGTAGCGGCCTGCAGAGGAGGCGAGGAGGTGAGGCAGCGTGCGTGGACCCTCCTTGGGGCCAGGGTGCGGCAGGTGGCAGGACCCAGGCCTGGCCTCTGGCCATGCAGTCCAGGGTGGACAGGGACTAGGTACCGTAGTTAAGGGCCTCAGGTGCGGTCCACTTCACGGGGACTTGTCTGAGGCCCCCTGAGGCTGCATAGACCCCATCAGCTTCCTCTCGGGACATCCCAAAGTCACTGATCTTCAGGACATTCTTCTCTGTCACCAGGCAGTTCCGAGCAGCCAGGTCCCTGGGTGAGACAGGGCAGGGGCTCATTTGGCCAACAGTCGCCTGCCCAGCCCTGGCTGAACACTCTAGAAAAGCCACAGACAAAAGTTGCTCCCAGCCCTGGGCACCCCTGTCTACCAGAGAGGCCAACTCCCCCTCTGGAGCTGATGCCTGATGGTCCAGCGGGGGGCCCTAGGGGTATACGTACCTCTTGACTCTGGTCGGGGGTGTTGGCAGGGCCTGTGGCCACCGCCCACTCACCGGTGGATGCAGCACTTGCTCTCCAGGTACTCCATGCCAGCAGCTGCATCCCCCACCATCTGCAGCAGAGTCTTCACCCGCAGGCGGGCCCCCTCCGTGCGGAGGAAGGTCAGGAAGTCGCCCCCTGCAGGTGGGGAGGACCCCTGCTGAGCCTCCTGAGGTAAGGGTGCCGCCTGGCCAGGCTGCGCGCCCTACCTGGAGCTCAGCGTCCCGCGCTCACCCTGCACAAGCTCCATGACGATGTAGATGGGCTGCTTCTGGGTGCAGACACCAATGAGACGCACGATGTTGGGGTGGCTGTACTGCTTCAGGATCCTGGAGGGCACTGCTGCTCAGGCTCCACGTGGCCGGGCCCGCCTCCCCAGGGTCCCCCGGGGATGATGCAAGAAGAGCTTGGCCTCCGAGGCCAGCAGACCCGGACGTGTGACCTGGGGCAGCCTCTACCCTTCAGCACTATAAGGGGGTACTACCCGCAATGGGGGGCCTCGAGGATTAAACGCCACCACAGAGGTCAAGCACTTTACACTGTGCCATGCAGTGTAACCTCTGTGTACGCGGGACCCGTGGTGATCATTAGTTTATCACCCACCTCGCTTCCTGTAGAAACTTGGCCTTGAGGTCAGGTGGGAGCGTCTCTCGACAAGACTTCACCGCCACCAGGGTATTGTCGGCTCGCAGGCGTCCGCTGAACACTTCGCCAAAGTTCCCCTGAAACGGTCTTGGGCTCCTACCATGGCCTTCCCAGTCCCACAGTTCTCTTCTCTGCTCCCTACCCATTCTTACTCAGCCCCCGTGCTCGGACCCCTCACCCAGGCTCTCTGGGAGTTTGCCCCTCGCTGGGGAACCTAGAGAGCACACGGGGCAGGCAGGGAAAGTTGCCTCCGATGTGCCACCCTCCCTGAGAGAAGTGACATGGAAATCCAAAAATCACTCTCCCTTAGGTTTGAAAAGCATTCTGATTTTTAGTAAAGTGACTTCTTCCCTAAACAGGTATCTTATGGCTTATAGTAACAGGGTGTCTCCCTGCGTGCACACAAGAGCTCGAGGGGGGCGGCCTGGGTGGGGGTGATGAGGTCAGGGTGCCAGCAAAGCTGTCTGCTGGGAGTTTTCAGGGTAGGTACTGTCCCGTTTCCTGGAGGACGGTGTGTGGTGGGGACTGGGCAGGCAGTCGGGGTACAAGTGGGGAATCAGATGGGGCAGGGAGGTCTCTGGGTGGTAGGGCAGGGGGCCCAGGCGCGACTCGGGAGAAGCCGCCAGCGACAAGGAGGCCAGCAGAGGCGCACTCACCCGTCCAATCTGCTCACCCAACACCAGGTCCTCATGGTTCAGCACCCACTTGTCCTGGGGAAGAGAGGAGTCAGGGGATCAGAAGTCTGAAGAAAAGGGGTGCTTGGCCCTTAGAAGGGCTATGTCCTCCATTTCTTGGTGCCTCCATATGTGACCAGGGGTGGGACCACATGGGGAGCACGCTGAGATGACTACGGGGTCCAGGCAGGTGCCCTGACCAGGTAAGCACCCACCTGGTGTGTACAGCCCATGGCGTAGCAGTGGCCCTGACATTCCAAACCTAGAGCGAGGCTGGCCCTGAGGGTCACTCACTCTGCATCTTGTATGTAGACGGAGGGCCTGGAAAGCCCTTTCTGCCCAGACGCTGGGTGGGCCTGACCCACACTCCCCAAGCCCTGCCACAGGTGGCATGGGCCAGGCTGGGTGCAGGCTCACCTTGGGCACAGCCCTGTGCAGGACGACACCACTCTTCTTGGTGAGGGGCTGCTGGGTGCTCAGTAGGTGGTCGATGAGCAAAGGAATGCTGGGAAAGCCTTCCCCTTCCAGTCGGTACAGGTTCTGCAGGGCAGGGGACCCGGGGTCAGCAGCCTCCATTCTAAGAGGGCCTGAGCCCTGGGAGGGGGAAAGGGAGAGCAGCAGGGGAGAAAGGGCCTGCCCAGGACCAGGGGCAGAGAGACCTCCAGAAAAGATGCCATCTGATGGCACATGACATCCTGCTGCCCCACCAGCGGAGGACTCACACTTAAGCCTCTATTTTGTTGCAGGGACTGGGTGGTCTCTGTGGCCCCTTCCAGCCAGCCCTGCTAGGGAGGCATCCAAGACCTGGCAGCTACCCCCTACCCTGAAAGGCCATTCCCCTTGGGGAAGGGAAGGGAGGGGAAGAGTGAGGCCTGGAAGGCTCGGGTCCCAGCCCCACTCACGTCCAAGGACTGGATGATGAAGTGCCGGGTCAGACCATCCCACAGCACCGACAGCACGTACTCCTGCTTGCCCTGGCTCTCCCGCACCAGGAAGTCCCCTGAGTGCACCAGCAGCTCAGCCACCTCGGCCCTCGGGATGGCCCCGTGGTACCACAGCTGCTCATGTAGGGGCTTCTGCACCTCCGGAACGAGCTGCAGCGGTGGGGGGAGCTGGGCAAGGGAGGATTGAGGAGGAGTCACTCAACCACCTTGTTGAAGAGGCCATGGGGGCAGCCAGGGGTCTCTCTCTCCCCACTATATGCCCTCAGGCCTCACAACCATGGAGTGGCATGCAGAGCCGTCCACAGGCCCCTGGAGTGGGCACTGGACTGGCCCAGGCTCACGCTGGGCAGAGCTGGGAAGGGGGAAGCCCAGGCAGGAAGACCCCAAACCAAGCTGGTGCCTCCTCCTCCAGGCCACAGGCCCCCAACCATTCCTGAAGCAGGGAGAGCCATGGAACAGTCGAGGTTGCTGGTCCCTTTAGCACACTGGGGCGATAGAAAGGGAGGGGTCACAGGGGTGGCAGGGTCTGGGAACATCTGCAGCCTGGAATCCCAGGGAAGAGAGGAACTTCCCAACGCAAGCAGCCTGGGCAGAGCCTCGTCTCTAGGACATCCCAGTGATTAAACTCTAAACACAACAGTAGGGGGGCCCAGGCTGGGTGCCACTCACCGAGAACTTGGGGCGGAAGATTCCTGAGATGTGGCTCTTAAGGATCTCCAGCGTGGGCGTCCTTCCCCCCTCTCGCTCCTGCTCCTGAGGCCAGGGACAGACGTCAGCGGGTGGCCAGGCTTAGGGAGGGGGAGGGCGAAAATGAGGAGCGCAGCCCCAGGTGGGCAGGCCGGTGGCGGGCAGCGGCCGCGGATGGGGCAGCTCACCGAGGACGACGTGGAGTGGCGGTCATCCTGCAGGAGCAGCACGGCCGGGGGCTCGCCGGGGCCCAGCTGCTCCAGCTTGGTCCGCAGCAAGTCCTGCTGGGCCTGCAGCTTGGCCTGGCTGCACAGCGCTACCTGCAGCCCCTGCAGTGCTTCTTGCAGCACCTGCCTCTTGCCCAGCAGCTGCACCCTGCAGGCAGGGGTGGGTGGGAGGGTGGGTGAGAAAGAGGGCTCGGTCTGCGGCGGGTAGCCAGCAGCAGGTAGGGTAGGTAGGAGGGAGGGAGGCCCAGGAGGCTGCTGCAGGCAGGGGCCCACTCACCGCCCCCGGGGGTGGGTGTTCTCCTCTTCATTCCGGAGCTCCTGTTGCAGCTGTGTAACCATCTCCTGCCGCCTGAACACCATCTCGGTGGCCACAGCCAGCTCATCTGTCACCGAGGTCAGCCTGCACCCAAGAGAAGGGAAGCATTAGAACTGAGCCCTCCTCAACCCACGTCCAGTGCACCCCTGTAGAGCCAAGCAAGCCCGGCCACCTGGTGACAGCTCTGTGTGGACAATCTCCACGACCTAGCCCTGCCTACATAAACACCCGTGGTCTGCTGGGAGCCCTGCCACGGCCCAGGTGCAAAGCCACCACCCACGTGTGCTGCACGCTCTCCACAGTCAGCTCGTTCAGCTGGAGCTCCCCAGGCTCCAGCGGTTCACCCTCCTCAAGCAGTGACTCATCGAATGTGACACAGGGTGGGACGTCAGGTGCGGACCTGTGGGGGACAGCGCCCCGTCAGTGGACAGGCCAGCAGCCCTGGGCCCAGCAAGAGCAAGGACGGGGCTTACCCATAGTGTCGCAGGAAGCCTTGGTACTCAGCCTCAGGCTGGATGCGGGCAGCAGCTGCAGCCATCTCCCGGTGAATGGCCACCACCTCATCCTGCACCAGGCTGCTAATCTCCAGGTATTCCTGCAGGATCTCCTTCCTGCCCCCGAGATGGGATCCCCAGTCAGGGGAGCCTCAGGCTGTGCAAGGCTGGGCAGTTCAGGCCTAGGACCCTGGGTTTGGAGTCAGGGCTGGGGTTGACCCCTGCCTCACTTTGAGCTAGCCATGCCACTCTAGGCAAATTATTTAATCTCTCCCTAATCTTCTATTTCCTGGTATGTATAAGAGGGACACTGGCAGTTGTAATAAGGATCCAGTGGGCCAGGCACAGTGGCTCATGCCTGTAATACCAACACTGGGAGGTCGAGGTGGGTAGATTGCCTGAGGTCAGTTCGAGACCAGCCTGGCTAACATGGTGAAACCCCGTCTCTACTGAAAAAGCAAATACAAAAATTAGCCAGGCATGGTGGCACATGCCTGTAGTCCCAGCTACTTGGCTACTTGGGAGGCTGAGGCAGGAGAATCACTTGAACCCGGAAGGTGGGGGTTGCAGTGAGCCAAGATCGCACCACCACACTCCAGCCTGGGCGACAGAGTGAGACACCGTCTCAAAAAAAAGGATCCAGTTGAGATCCTGTGTGCAGAGTGTCTGCTGTACAGGGAGTGCTCAGTAAACATGAGCTACGGTCATCCCTGCCCTGGGCAGCCAGCTCTGCACATCCACTACCATATAAGCCATCAACATGCTGCCCATCCCCATTCATATCTCCCAGCCCAGGCACCTCCCCTGGGCCCTAACCTCATGTACTCACTCACCTACTCAAAATGTCCCATTGGCTAGCTCTAAGACACCCCAACCTCTCTAGTTGAAAACTGAGGCCAGGCACGGTGGCTCATGCCTGTAATCCCAGCACTTTGGGAGGCCGAGGCGGGTAGATCACGAGGTCAAAAGATGGAGACCAGCCTGACTAACATGGCGAAACCCCATCTCTACTAAAAATACAAAAACTAGCTGGACATGGTGGCACGCGCCTGTAGTCCCAGCTACTCGGGAGGCTGAGGCAGGAGAATCGCTTGAGCCTGGGAGGTGGAGGTTGCAGTGAGCCAAGATCGCACCACTGCACTCCAGCCTGGTGAAAGAGTGAGACTACATCTCTAAATAAATAAATAAATAAACCGCTACTCTTGTCTCCTAAACCTGTTCCTCCCACAGCCTTCCCTACATAAGTTAACAGCTACTCCATCTTCCAGCTGCTCCAGGCCAAATCCCCAGAGTTACCCCTGACTCCTCTATTTCACGCTCCACTTCCAATCCATAGGGAAATCCCACTGGCTCCACCTTCAAAACAGCCCAGGACCTGACCGCTCCTCACCTCCATTGCTACCTCCCCGTCCTAGTGGCCAAAAGCTTGGATCTGGATTACTGCAAGAGCCTGCTCTCTGGCCTCCCAGCTTCGGTCCTTGCCCCCTGAAGTCTATTTGCAGCATAGCAGCCAGAGTGGCCTTATTAAGACAGAGGTCAGGGCTGGGCGTGGTGGCTCACGCCTGTAATCCCAGCACTTTGGGAGGCAGAGGCAGGCAGATCGCTTTGGGCCCAGGAGTTAGACACTAGCCTGGGCAACATGGTGAAACCCCATCTTTACTAAAAATACAAAAATTAGCTGGGTGTAGTGGTGCATGCCCCTAGTTCCAGCTACTTGGGAGGCTGAGGCAGGAGAATTGCTTGAGCCTGGGAGGTGGAGGTTGCAGTAAGCCGAGATCATGCCACTGCACTGCAGCCTGGGCGGCAGAACAAGACTCTGACTCAAAAAAAATTAAAACAAAATTAAACAAAAAAACAGAGGTCAGATCATGCCATTCTTGTTCACCCAGAGCCAAAGTCCTCACCATGGCCCTGCTGGACCCTCTATCACCCAGTAGCCCTTGACGCCTGACTCCTCCAGCCTCGTGTATGACTCTCCCCCTCTCTCACTCTCAGAGGCACCACTGGTTCCTGGCTATTAGTCCCCGGTACTCTCCTAACTCAAGGCCTGTGTAATTGCTGTCCTGCTTTCTGGAATGGTCTTTCTCCAAATAGCCTCATGATTCACTCCCGTACCCCTCTCAGGGGCCTCTTTGAATGTCACCTCTCAAGAGGCTTTCCCAGATCACTCTATGGACAACTGTCACCTCCTCCCTTGCCTCCGTGCTCCCAGGTCCCGATCCACTTCTCTTGCTTTATTTTTCTCCATGGCTCTTAGTGCTCCTCACATCCTCACTCCACTAACACGAAAGATCCCTGAGGACAGATGTTTTTGTCTACCATTGTTCTCTGTTATAATCCAGAGCCCAGAACAGTGCTCAATGAATGTAATAAAACCCTGGAATAATGGGACCCTGGAATAGGGTAATTCAGAGGTCAGTAGCCTGTTTCCAATCCTTGGCCCAGGTCCCATTCTCATGTGGTTACATGGCCAGCACTTTCCCAGCAGTGGATTTTCTGGGTCCTGCCTCTGGGCCTGATGGCTGGGCTTAGGGCTGCTCAAGGGTGGGGGCCGGGGGACGGGGCTGCGGGCTTACAGGATGCAAGCCATCTCCTCGTGCAGGTCCTGCAGTGACCGCAGCAGGCCGGGCAGCAGGAGCTGGTGGTGGTGCTGGTGGTGTAGCTGTGCAGCCCGCACGCCCAGCACATAGCGGTTGTGGTGAGCAAAGAGCTTCCACAGGCTGCGCACATACTTGTCCTTGGCCTTGTCACGGTCCTTGTCTGCCAGATGGGGGGCAAGTGGTATAGATGACAGCATGGAGGCCCAGGCAGCCCCCACTCTCGGGGTACCCAAGGACAGGTCAGCACTGGCTTCGGATTCCCTCCCTGCCAGCAAGGGAAGCCACGAACCTTTGCTGGCCTCCTGGTACTTGCGCTTGGCTTGGGCACTGTCCCGTGCCAGAACTCGGTACTGGCTCTTCAGCTTCTCAATGTCCTGGCTGTGGGTCTAGGGAGAGAGGAGAGGCCAGTGTGGAGAAGCAGGTCCCCAGTTGTGGAAGATTCTTGCCTGGGGTGAAGCCCTGGAAAGGTCCTGTCGTCAGGCAAGGAGCACCTGGAGACTTCTGGGAAAGCTGGCTGCTGACGTGAGAGTCAAAGATCAGAGGGCCTGTTAAAGACAGGCCCCTTGGGGAGGAAGAGGTAGACTACAGGCTACAGTGGTCCCTCCTTGGACTGAGAGTGGTAGCCTGGTGGCAGGCAGGGCCAGTTGCAGGTGTGTGTGGCCCGTGCAGTCACTCGGGGCTCCACATGTAAAAGGGCCCTGCGCTTGGTTTTATGCTCCGTTATTGCCACCTCGAAATTCTTAACAATCTTTTAACAAAGACCCCCACGATTTCACTTTGCACTGGGTCCTGCAAATTACGTTCTTGGCAGTTGGAATAGATGACAGCCAGAGATCAGTGTTCTCGTTCCAGTTCTCCTGTTTCTGTGCTGGGATATGTTGGCCAAGCGCCCAACCTCAGTTTCCCCATCTGTAACTGAGCTAAATTCCTCGACTAGATCAGTCTTTTCCTTAAAGGGCCAGAGAGTAAATAAATATTTTAGGCTTGTAGGCCATACAGTCTCTGTCACAATTACTCAACTCTGTCATTGTAGTCACAGACAATATGAAAACAAAGGGGCATAGCTGTGTTCCAGCAAAACTATAAAAATGGGCCCACCCTTGAATTAGATGATCTTTTGGGGAGAGGAATGGGGCCAGGGTGGCCACCAGGGGCCGCTGTGGGTCCATGGCAAGGCTGGGCTCTGCACTTGAGGAAGGGGTGTGGTGCAGGGAGGGTGAAGGAGACACTGAATGGGGGCACTAGGTTCCCAGATAAATAGCTCCAAATCACACAGCCTCTAGACTGAGGAGCTGGGTGGGATTCAAACCTAGGCAGGCTGACTTCACGGCCCGAGTCCTTGACCTTCAGGGGGCTATGCTGCTGCACAGTCTCTGGGCCCCTGAGAGGAGGCTGCCTAAGTCGAAGGCAAACAGACTGACCCTCATTCCTCTCCCTGATTCTCAGAACCCAGAGCCAGATGGCACAGTGTGGAGGCGAGTACCGATTCTGAGCTTCTCCCAGGCACATGACCGGTCACTCATCCTTACATTCCCAGCACTTTGCCCAGGCACAGAAAAAGCACAGAGAGGCCTTGCTGCAAGCCAGCCCAGCGTAGGGGAGGAAGAGAGGAAGCTGCATCAAGGTTACAGCAAGCCAGGCCTGGGGTCAGGGACTTCCACTTCCCCAGTGAATCCAGGGCCTCTTGTGCAAAACAACTCCTTCGAGGCTCAAAATTTAGACAGAAATGACCAAAGCCCCAGTGCTGCCCGCTCACCTTGGTGAGCTCCTGCTGCAGCTGCTGCCACTGCTCGCTGTAGGTCTTGCGAAGCTGCTGCCGTTCCCGAATGAGCAGGCTCAACTTGCTCAGGGGCCCTGAGTTCAGATCCTCTGCGTGCTGCCGCAGCAACCGGCTCAGGCCCTCAGTTTGGCTGGTGATCTCGGCCCAGGACTATATAGCACAGATGGGGGAGGCACGGAGAGGGGCACAATGGCTCCCAAGACTTGGCCTACCAGATCTCCAGCCACTGCCCCAGAGGGCCCCCAGGAGAGAAAGGAGAAGGCAGATACAGCCAGCACCCACCAGAGTCCCATAGAGACCCACCTGGCTGATGGGGCTGTCAGGGCTGGTGCCCCGGCTCTGGGCCCCACTGTCCTGCAGGGACATGTGGTGAAGCAGTCCTGCATACTCCCTGTCACTCTTGACCCGCTGGGCCATCCACTTTCTCATGCCCTCCAGTAGACGAAGCTCGGCCTCCTGCATCTGCTGCAGGACCCCATGGCCCTGGGGGCTGCACAGCTCGGAAGAGAAGCCCATTGTGCTGTCCTGGGGACAGAAAGGGGCCCATCCCTGGAGGCAAGGCAGCAGCTGGAGATGGAGGCATGGGACGAGGAGGCTGGGGACTGTAGGGTCAGGATGGGCTGCAGACAGGGAGGATGTGGGGTCCTGCCTCGCTCACACGCAGCCATGGGTACCCAGCAGCAGCCTGGCCTGAGGACTGGCCCTCATTACTTCCTTAGCGTCAGGGTCTCCTCCCCCGTTCGGGAACAGGAGCCAACCTGGAGCCCTGGAGCCTCCCTCCCCAGGCCCTTCCACCCACCACCCCTTACAGGGACACCCTTGCCCAGGTCCTTAACAGGCCAAGCCTGCCCCAGCTGAAGCCTCAGGCGGCCACAGCCTGAGCCCTGCCCCTGCGGCCATCCCCTCCCTTCCGCGGCCCCTACCCCCACCTGGGTGGGTCTCTGGCCCTCGGAACGCTTGCTCTGCCCCTGCCTGCCGCGCCCCCACTCCCACCGCTCCTCCAGGCCCCGGGGCTAGAGTTACCCGCGCGGGCAGCTGCTCCTGGGACGGCCTCGGACCGACTCAGGCCCGGTGCCGACCCTGGCCAGTTCCTGATTCCGCGCTTCCTCCTCCCGCGGTTTCAGTTGGCCCAGGCCCCGGGGCGGGCCTGTGGAGGGGAAGGGGCGGGCGGGACCGGCCCGACGGCCCCGACGCCTGCCAGCCCCCCTGCTCCGCGCTGGGCCGCAGCCTCTAGCCGGCCGCACGGCCACGGAAACGGAAGGGAGGAGGGGGCCGGGAAAGAATGGCCCAGCCGAAAGCCGCCTGCGGCCCGCAGCCCCCAGGGCCCGGCAGCGCCCCGGGAACACCGGGAAGGGGCGCAAGGTGGGGGTCAGGAGGGGGAGCCCAGGGCGAGGCCCCAGGCAGATGCTGGGCCCAGGGAAGCCCAGGGTGTCCGCGGGTACTGAGGGGAGGGGCGCAGTCCTAGCACCAGGCCAGGGCCACCGCAGAAGAGGAAGAGGGAACCCTGGTCCCAGCCCTCCCCACCTCACGTTATTCCCTAAGGAGAGGCTCAGGCGCCAGCTTCCATTTGAATAAAATTTCCGAGTAAATATCCCGAACAGAGGCTGCTTCTCGGGGACAGATCCTGGTGGTTTTGTCCCCATCCTCCTACCCTCAGGCAGGGGCTTCCTGTCCCAAGGGAGACCTGGGGCAATCAAGGGGCAGGGGTTGGGGAGCAGAGAGGTGTGGAGTTTTCCATTTGGGACTCAGGCTCCCCACAGCAAGTCATCTTGATTCAGTCAGGCCCCCACCTTAGGCCTCAGCCCTATAGCCTGTGGCGGCCAGGTCACTTCAGCCCAGGAAGACACAATAGGCCCAGTTCTTCACACTGCTGGAAACCAGGACTTTGGGAGTGAAGTGCTCAGCTCCTGAGGACCAGAGGTCACCAGCCCCACCCCAGGGGGCCCCACTAGGGGCTGGCACATCCTCCCGCCCCTTGGAGGACTTTGGCCTTCTGACTTGGGCCCACATCCAGGCAGGCAAGCCACTGTGTAGGCCTAACTGGCCACCTGTCCTCAGCTGCAATGCAGGAGCAACGGTACCACACTGGAGACTTGGCCTGGTTTGCATAGTCTGCACGTTTAATCACTTTAAAACCTCTAACATCATCTTGTCATGTCCATTAAATAGAACCAACAATGCTGGGCCTGTTTAAATTACAAGAAAAAAATCACTGTGCACCAACCCAGTATCTTACAAAACCAGCCGGGCTGGCCACGAGGGTAGGAGGATGGGAGAGGAGGGGGTACCCCTGGGCAGGTGGCTGGGTACCAGGAATGGCTAGGGGAGACAAAGAAAAGGGGGCTCCCAGATGGGAGGGGACTGATTGTCCTAATGGGAGGGATGCAAAAGGCACGTCAGAAGAGGAGGTTTGAGGGGGCATGACAGGTCAGTGCTTTCTCCACCAGGGCACAGTGTTGGAGGGGGCTCAATGCCACCACCTGCCCACCCCTGGCACTTGGAGAGCCAGTGACCTATGAGCCCCCAGCATGGTGAGCCCCACTTGAAACACAGATGTCAGCCTGCCCCTCCCACCAGGACCCCCTTTCCTTGAGCCCACCTGGCTGGCCCGCCTCTTCAGGACTTAGGAGGGGCTCAACTATTCCTCACTCCTCAGCAACATGCTGCAGCCCCCACACCTCAGGGCCAGGGCAGCCAGGGAGGAGCAGGGCGGACGGTGGGTGTGAGAAGGTGGGTAGTCCAGCTGCTACCCCCATTAAAAATACAAAAACAAATCATCAGCATCTAAAGTGAAATAATCACAAAGTGAAAATATATCCTCAAACAGCCCCTGAGATCCCCACAGGGGAAAGCAGCATCGGGTGGGAGGCCAGAGAGGCCGGCTGGGCCACCGCCCCTCCCCACCACCCACCCAGGGGCTCCAGGTCTGTGAGTGCCAACAGCCCAGGCAGCCCGGGCTCAGAAAACAGGGACTTGGGCCCTGACGGGAGAGGCGGGTGCAAGAGAGGGGAGGGTGGTCAGGACACCAGCACAGCGTTCAGCCAGAGCTTCAGCCTTGGCTGCACCAGCCTGGTGGCCAGTGGTGGTGGAGGCACGGAGCACAGGGGTGGGTCATGGGACACAGGCCACAGGCCACATGCCACGTGCACACCTGGAGGCACCTGCCTTGCCTTGGTCCCTTCCTATGATGGCTGCTGCCGCCAAGACTCACCAGAGCTGGGGGACAGGGTGGAAGGTACAGAAGCCCTTAGAGAGGTGGCCTCCTCCCTCAGATACCTCCTAGGCCAGCCCCCGACTGCCTGGATGGGACCATTATTGCTTTAGAGGGACAGGGAAGGGCAAGAGCTGCGGCCTGGGTCAGGAATCCCAACAAGCAAGGGCTGCCCCTCTTCACTCCGCAGGAACTCTGGCTGGGGCTGGGGCTGGGGCTAGGGCCGGGGCTGGGGCCGGGGCCGGGGCAAGCTGCCCTAAAGGTTTCACTCCTTTCTCCACATGGAGGGGGTGCTGAGGGTGGGGTATGGCCCTCCCCACGCCCCAGCTGGTCCTGGGCCCACCTCAGGTGGCCCGGTGGGCCAGAGGGTAGGATGGGAAGCAGTCTCCACCCCTCTTGCCTCCCAGCTGGGGTCCAAACCCAGTCCCGAGATAAAAAAATACTTTGGTGAATTAAAAAGTGCCCAAGGAGGGGATTGGCTTGAGGGGGTGGGCAGTGGGCTCATCAGAGGGCGCTCTGGTCTTTGATAAAGGCGGTCCTCTCGCCCCGGCCCTCGTCCTCTTCTGAGTCAGACGGGCACTCCTCCTGCCAGGCTTCAGGGGGCAGCCCCTTGTAGGAGATGAGGCCACGGTCCATGGTGTACACCTTCACCCCCCGAAAGCTAAAGCCAGAGCGCAGCTGCAGGACCAGGAAGACAGTGACGAAGACCAGCACGATGAAGGCGCAGCTGAGGCCGGCCACCACCTCAGGCAGGTGTGAGGGCAGCAGCCCTGCCCGCAGCCGCGGCCCCGCCTCCACGTCCGGGGGCAGCCGGGGTGGCTGCTGCTGCAGCGGGGACTCTCGGCTGCTCTGGCTTTGCCGGGAGCAAGTCTGCTCCACAGGGTCCAAGGAGGCGTGGCTGGGGCAGCTGAGGCAGTCTGTCGGGGCCGGACCCTGGCATGTGGCACATGAGGCATGGCAGGGGGCGCAGACGCTGGCCCGGATGGTCTCCACGTCATTCTCGGTGCTATAGTGCGTATCGAGGACTTGGGGGGCGAAGCCTGGAGGGCAGTGCTGGACACAGCTCTTCTGGTGCAGGGAGAAGCCTTCCTCGCACACTGCCGGCGTGGGAGAGAGGGCAAGTGTGTGTCAGCTAAACAGACTGTAGCCCCAGGACCATAGCAGCCCCAAGCCAAGTCACCACATCCCCAGGATCCTCCAGCCCCAGGACTGTGGTCATCCCAAGAGCCCCAGGGGCTCTAGGTCTCTTGAGACTTTTTTCTCTTAGAGCTGGGCTTCAGGACAGGCACCCGCCTTACCCCAGACTCAGGCCCCCAAAGCCCAACAGCACCCACTACTGACCCACACAGGCCTGACTGGATGTGAGGGTCTTGCAGCCACTGCTTTCTGGAGGTACGGGCAGCCCCTCAGGGGCGGTGCCATAGAGTACGAGGGTGAACTTGGTCAGCGTCCCTGTTCCAGAGCGGGGAAGAGGCAAGAGTTGGACAGTGCTGGCACCACACCCAGCGCCCTAGATCCTGCCAGCCTTCCACGTCGTACCCCTACCCCTCAAGTGCCCCCAGTACCATAGTTGTTGGCTTCGCTGGTGTTTTCAATCTCTAGGACCCACTCGCCAGAGGGATCCTCATCCCAGGAGTGAGTTGTCATGAAGGCCCAGTCATTAAACCCATCTGCGGAGTAGTCATGTGGCCTGGGGAGGGGAGTGCACACAGCCCTGAGGCCTCTGGGGGACCCCAAGCCAGGGACATCTAACCCACAGCACACAGGCCACACACCCTTCCCCCACGCAGACCAACCCCATGGGGCCAGAAGTGCCTGCTGGCTTGGCTGTTTCTCAGTGAGCCAGACGTGCTCAACTGGGGGATTCTAGAAAGGTACACAGGCACCGCACAAGGTGGGGCACACTACTGACATTAAATGGGTGCAAGCCAGGGATTCCTGCAACATGGGACAGTCCCACAGGACAAAACTGTCCCTCCCAAAATGCCAAGAGTGCCCCACTGAGTAGCACTCAGTGTCCCCTGGGCCGTGTGAGCGAGCAAAGGCGAGCACGCGGGCTGTGAGAGGAGGCGGCGCTGGGCAGGGAGGGCAGGGACAGAGCAAGCACCTGGCTGCTAGCAGGGTGGAGCGGGTGCCCATGGGGCTGACCAGGTGGATGGCCAGGTCGCCACGGCGATTATAGGACAGGGTGAGCCGCGCCTGAGCGTGCTCCAGCCGAATGATGTGGTTGGGCTCGCCCAGGCACGCGGTCACAGTCTTCCGCACCTCGAGCCGTTTCCCGATGTCTCTGTGCAGGAGAGCACCATGATGGTCAGCCTGGCCCAGAGGGACCAGCGGGCACCCCCTGCGACTCTCAGGCCCCACTGGCCCCCTCCCAGCCTGGGTCCAGCCCTCACTTGGGCTCGGTGAGGATGTCGATGATGCACTTCCGCTGGGGGGCCACTGTGGTCCAATTCTGGGCCAGGGCCACCATGGCGCCCGCGTCCAAAAGCCCATAGCCATATGAGTGGCTCACTGTGGGGACAGGGAAGGTGGGGTCAGCCGTGAGGCACAGAGTGCCTTCCACCTAACTCCACATCCAGCCTGCCGGGCCAGCCTGCCCTCACCTTTCCGGCCCACACCATTGGTGGCCCAGTCGTTGGCGTTGAGGTGGGCTGGCTTCGAGGTCTGTACCACCAGGTGCTGCATGTCCCGCCATGTGAGGTTCTTACTGCAAAGAAGGAAAGGGGAGGCTGGGGATCAGTCTTTTTTGGGAGCAGCTCTCCAGCTGCCCTAAGGGCTGCCCTACAGAGAGTGCTGGTAGGGACAGGGTTGCCCCTGGCCCCCACCCACTTACTTGGCCTCCAGGGTGAGAGCAATGATGCCGGCTGCTAAGGGGGCAGAGGCTGAGGTGCCCGTGTGAGACTCCGTGCACTTCTGCCGCAAGTCAGTCGTCACCTTCCAGGAAGATAATCATATTGGGGCCTGTGATGGGTGGAGGTGGCTAGAGGAGCCACCTGCCTACCCTCCCTCTGCATACAGGCCCTGGGCACCACAGACGGTATGGGGAGCCAGGGCCAAGAACCCTGGGTCCCAACTGCTGCCTTGCTAACTTGCTGTGGACAGGCTAATAACGAGCCCCTCCTGGGCCTCATTTTCCAAAGGAATAAGGGGGTTCAACTAGAGGTTGGAGACGAATAAGAACAATGTATGTTTTTAGGGAGAGTCTAGGCTTTTCAAAGGCTTCAGAGATGGCTCCATGGCCTCCAAGAACCTAGAGAGCCCCGGAGTTCATATTCCATGATGCCTGAGCCACTATCACCCAGCCACATGGGGGTGGAGGCAGACAGCCTCCAAAAGAGGGTGCTGGACAGAGCCAGCCAGCAGCCCCATTTCCCCAGCCCCCACCCCCAGGTAAGACTCACGATTTGCTTCTCATTCTGGTTGCCACTGCTGTAGGTCGTGGCCAGTGTGGACGAGCAGGCCTCGCTGTACCACGGCACGTTGCCAAACTGCGTGGCGCTGCTGATGGACAGCGTGTAGATACTGTTGGTGTAGCCGTCGCAGTTGCAGCTGTCATGTTCCCGGCCCCCGTTCCCCGAGGCCCAGACAAAGATGGAGCCCAGCCCTCCTCGGCCCTGTGGACAGAGTGGGCTGGGGTCATTCAAGATTGGGACTTGAGGGAGGGCTGGCAGGAGGACACTGCTGGAGAACTGGGAAGGCCGGAGCCTCATTCTCTGGGAACTTCCTGTCCCCTGTGAGATCCCTGGTGGATCAAGTACGTATCCAAATATGTCTATCTAGGCACACAAAAAATCAGACCAGGAGGCCAAGGCGGGAGGATCGCTTGAGGCCAGGAGTTTGAGACCAGCCTGGGTAACATAGCAAGACCTCATTTCTAAAAAAAATTTGTTTTTTAATTAGCCAAGTCCAAGTGGTATATGCACTTTACTCTTCCTCTGTCCCTTAATGTTTCAATAAACATGCTTTGTGTAAAGTTAAACATGAGAATAAATAAACCAAAAAACACGAGATAGCTACGGAAGACAGCACCCAGCCTGCCCCCAGGGGCTGGACAGATCCCCACCTCACCTGGCTAACCCCACGGAAGAAGGCCTCCTCGGCGAGGCGGGCTGGCCCATCCACTGTCTTGCCGTCATCCTCGGGGCCCCAGCTGGCACTGTAGATGTGGATGTGGTTGGGGTTCAGGCCCAGCGAGCGTGCCTCCACTGCATCTGTCACCTCGCCATCCAGCATGCGCACCCCTGGCCATGAGGGGGGGCACGAAGAGGGATGCTGCATGGGTCCCGCTGTCAGGGCCCCCCCACCCCAAGGAGCACACCCAGCCCTGCACCCCAGGGGATAAGCAGGGGAGGGTGGAGGTTGATGCTGGGAAACCCTGAACCCCCAACTACCTGTTTGCCTCTGCCTTCCAAAGACAAGACCCAGAGAAGGAAAAAGAGAACACCTCCTGCCCCCAACCACACATTCTGGACTAGAAAGAGTCTCTGGTTCCCAAAAGAGCCTGGTCATCAAGGACCTGCCACGTGAGGACTCACAATGGGTCGTGAGGATTTCAGGAGACTCCTGCTAGGAAACCCTCACTCCACAGGGGTCCAGGTCTTTCAGTCTTTGACCCTTTGAGAACCCTCCATGGAACAGCCACATGATCGAAGGATCCACAGTGGGAAAGTGGCAGGCATTGGCCAGATGGGAAGCGGGCAGGGAAAAATCCCACTGAAGGGCCCTCCTGAAGACAGGGTGGCCCAGGCCCACACTCACCTCCAATGCGGGCATTGTAGGCCACACCTACACCACAGACACCGTTGTTGGCCACCGCAGCCACTTCCCCCGCACACCGTGTGCCATGCCTGCCAGGGCCAAGCACGTAGCATGAGTAGGACAAATGGGGTGAACAGGGCCTGGCAGATGTGGCCTGAGGAGCACGAGGGATCCACACATCCGACACCCATCATCCCCTGAGTGCCCAGCCCGTCTCCCACACTCCACTGGGCCTGTGACCGTCTCCACTCTGACCAAGCCCTCCCTCAGAGCCCCAGGTGGGCCAGGATTGTGGAAAAAGCCTCAGCCTTTTAGGCAGGGCACATCTCACCCAGGCTCAGCCCTGTTCCTTAGTGGAAGAAAGGAGAAGACAGGCAGAGGCCGCGGCCTGCCACTTCTTACCTGTTGTCATTCATCTGTGTGTACCGAGGCTGGGGATCAGGGTCCTGGTCATTGACATCAAAACTGGCCCCAGGATCCTAAGAAGGATTTGGCCACCATCAGGAGAAGGCTGACCTCACTGATAGAACATGACAGCCCCTAGACACACCTCACCAGGGATCATGACCTCCCTCCCCCGCTTCCTCACATAATTGCCTGCCAAGTCCGGGTGGTTCTTCTCGATGCCATCGTCCAGAATGGAGACCACGATGCCGTGCCCTGTGTAGCCCTGCGCCCAGGCCTCCTTCACATTCAGGTCCCGCTGAGTGACACCAGACTGTGGAGACACCCACCCCATCACTTATGAGACATGACTGGTTTTGTGAGGCTAGGGGCATCTTGAAGAATCCCCTTGCCACCCTAAAACCTCCTCCTGTACCATCCCTGCTCCTGAAAGGCCGCCACTGGCTGTCTGGACTCCATGGGAATGTAGAGGACTCTGGGAGGGCCACCCCTAGGCCTGCTTATTAGGATGGGCCAGGGAGAAACTGCCCAGCAGGAGGAAAGGAAAAGAATCAGAGGAGGCCTCGAAGTCAGCCTCCTCCATCCAAGAGCTCATAGTGGGTGGATGGTGCATCTGGGGAGGAGGTCCCAGCAGCCAAGAAGGCCGCGTACCAGGTACCACTGCTGAGGAAACTTGGGGTCTGTGGGCTCCTGGTACACGTCCCGTTTAGTCCGTCGCTTTGCCACCTGCTGTTCCAGCCACTGTACCTGCGGGGGAGTGAGGGAGAGATGGTGTGGGTGGAGCAGGAGGCGAGAGGGGCTCCTGAGAGCAGGAGGGGGAGGGTGGCAGCAGGAGGGGGCTGGGGCCACACTCACTTGAGGCTCCCTCTGCAGCCGGCTGTGCCGCGGGCGGTGAGGCGACAGGGACCGCTTCGTCACTCCTCGATGCCAGAAGTGGTAATAGTCCCCGAAGATCTGCAATAGAGCAGGGAGACTGAGCTGGGCTTTCCATCTGTCAGTCCCCGGGGAGGCGGGGGACGGGGGTGGACAGCGGCTTCATGGGAGGCTCTCCACGGTCGGGGGTGCGGGGCATCTGCTCCCTGTCCAGGACCCAGCAACATGCAGAGGCCATGAGGACTCACTCTCACTGGGATATGCTGCTTGCCTGAACCACCTGTGCTTTGCTCATGGCCACCCAGCACATGCCGGCTACCCAGATGCCCCTGAGCAAACAAGGCCAACAGTTCCTGCTCCCCGGTACCAGAATCCCTGTCTTCTCTGCTCCCACCCGCTGGCAGTGTCCTGTGGGAGAACACCTACCTGGCCCAGGTTGAGGAACCCATGCTTCCGTGCCACGCTGTTGGCCACCGTTGGGCCTCCAGGGATGCGCACAGCCCACGTGTTGGTGAAGACCCTGTGGCCCTGAGCATGAGCTGCTAGCAGGACCAAGGTTCCTGTTGCTGCTACCACCCATAGCAACCAGGGCCTCAGCTCCATGGGGGGGACAGGTGGCTGGGACCCTGGAGCGCCCGTCTCCTTGGCCTGGTCACAGGGCCTCGGCTCCCAGGTGCCTGCTCACTGCCTGTGGCCCGGGGCTGACTGGTGGGGGCATGGGGCCGAGACGGGCAGGGCTCGGGAGGGTGAGGAGTGCCGACTCTGAGAGGAACAAGAGGGGAAAAGGGGAGAGAGGGTCAGTTCCTCCCCTGCCATGCACTAAAGCTGCCCTGCCCACCCCAAGTTTCAATTGGGGCCTGAAATGAGATCTGGAGGAGAAGGGTAAAAAAATTAGTCCTCCCCAGAAGAAATCTAGCCCCCAAGGCCAGCCAGATAGATGGACAGATGGATGCCCTCACAGTCCCCCCCAGTCCTTTCTCCATGCAAGAATATAAGAAGTGTAACAGAAGGGCCAGGCATGGTGGCTCACTTCTGTCATCCAAAACTTTGGGAGGCTGAGGCGGGTGGATCACCTGAGGTCAAGAGTTCGAGGCCAGCCTGGCCAACATGGTGCAACCTCGTCTCTACTAAAAATACAAACATTAGCCCGGTGTGGTGGCGGGTGCTCGTAGTGCCAGCGACTTGGGAGGCTGAGGCACGAGAATTGCTTGAGCCCAGGAGGTGGAGGTTGCAGTGAGCCAAGATCGCGCCACTGCACTCCAGTCTGTGCGACAGAACAAGACTCCCTCTCAAAAAAAAAAAAAAAAGTGTAACAGAAGAAGCAGGATGAAGACTATCAAGCCCTGAGTCACTCAAAATCAGAAACAGCAAATGAATATTCACCATGATCAAGGTAAAAAAGATGCATTATAGAGCAGTATGTACACATAATCCCATTTTATTTTTTAAAAACTATTTATACACGTATATTTATACAAACTAAAACAAAATCTGGAAGGACACACGCTAAAAAATGTTAACAGTGGTTCTCTCAAGATGGTGAGAATTACAAGTAATTGTTATTTTCTTCTTTGTGTCACTGTATTCTCCAAATCACCTAGGTATATTTTACATAGGAATAAGATGTTGGCTTTTCAAGGTTTTTAAGTGAATGGCATCTATACAACTCACTAGGGTTTCCTAGTTCAGCAAAGCAGATTCAGCCATAGGGAGTTATTTGCAAAGCCCCACAGCTCCTAGGAAGAAAATGGGTGACCCTAAATGGGATGGTGCTTTTAGGGGCCATGTCCTGAGGGGGTGCGGGGGTGGAGATCACAGAGGCTTCACCTCCCTCTATGGCTGAGATGGCCGCTATCAGCAAAGTCAGGGGCCCAGGCTCGTTTTTACAGTTTCCTGGGGAACGCTGGGGCCGCCAAGCCCTGCCCTGCCTGGGCCTGGAGGCCCCCAGCTGCCCCCTTGCTTGCTCCACGCCCACCAGCCTTGCGTAATCCGAGCCCAGAAAGCCAGGGCAAACACTGGCTGCTGAGCCAGGAGCGCCAAGGTGAGGCTGAATCAATAGCCCGAGTGTTGTTTTTCCTCCTTCAGCAAACAGACGGCGGGACCTCTCTGCCCAGGGCCACATAACTGTCCCCACATAGGGCCCCTGACTAGCCAGAAGCCAAGGCCCTGGAGGAAGGGGGGAAGCTAGTGGAGGTCCCAGCAGTGCTGCTGGGGGTATCCCAAACAGTGCCAAGCTCCCTGAGCAGCGGCAGGGCCCTGGATGCCCTTACCACTTCCATAGCCAAGGCCACTCTTTGCCAGATACCAAAAGGAAGACATCCCAGCTCACGTAGGCCCTGGGGAGCTAGAGAGGCAGGCTCACCACAGAGAACTCCTCGCTTCTCCAGAGGCTGCCCTTAGACACAACTGGCCTCCCCGACTGCTGCAGTCCCACCCTGCAGGCTGGGGGTACTCCACACACAATTCCTGGAGTATTTTCAGTTTGGACCAAAATAACCTGACAGCTGATAGCAGGAGACATCTACAATACCGCTCCTGCACATCCCTGGGAACCACAGCCCCATGGTGCTTTGGGTGGTTGGTTCCAGAAAGCTGGCCTGATCAATGGCTGGGCAGCTAGGTGCCCCAGCCCTAGGGGATGGAGGGACCGCCCCCTGCCCCAAGTCCCTCATTTAACAGAGGATGTGGGACCCTGGGGGCAGAGCCATATAGGAACGGGGCCTCATCTCTCTCCAGTCTCTTGCTGCCACAACAGCTGCCTCTTGGGTCCAGATGTCATGCAACCACCCCCCTGCCCCCACCACCACCAACCACAGTGCTGTGAGTCCTGCTGGAGCCCCCAAATCGAGGCTGGGTTCATCTGGGTCTAGCCCAGATTCCAGCACACTGTAGATGGAGCTGCAGCTGCTTGGCGTTAACAGTGATTAACCAACTATTTAATTACCTTGCAGCACTCGGAAAGAAAGCAGGCTTCAGGCGCAAGTGAACAGTCCCCCCAAAGAAAGAGGGCCAGCCTCCTTCTATCCAACAACCCCAGCCATGGTGAGGGGTGGGGATGGCTTCCAGAAAATGAGACCCCCACAGACGGCTCTGCCACAGCATGTGGGACAAGGGATGATCCCCGAAAAGAGTAAGAACTGAAAACAATGAATGAATGGGTTTCTCCCCACCCCCATCCCAGACTCTGACTCACCCTCTAGTCCCAGTTTGTCTCAAACCTGGAGGCTTGCTGTATTTCTCAAGATCTTGTTTCACATGGGACTCTGTTCCAGGCTGTGGCCAGAGAGAGCTGTGGGTGCTCTTCCTGGCTGTGTTCTTGGGCAAAGCCCTTTTCTCCAGCTCCAGAACCTCCCGACACAGAGAGCCACTCTGGGCCACTCAAATTGCGCCTTACCCCAGGACCGACTGCTGTTTCTCAGACACTGGGGGTCTGGCTCTGACACAGCCACAGAGCAGGCCACGGGAGGGCCACTCGGACACCCAATCAGTCTCTCCCTCTAGCAGAGACACCACGCGGGGTCCTGTTACCAGCCCTGGGAGGCTCCCGTGAAATTATCGCTCCCAGTCCCTGCCCACTATTTGCTGGATGATCTTAACAAGTCACTTCCTCTCCCTGGGCCTCAGTTTCCTTGGTGGAAAAACTGCTGGACCAGCGGCTTTCAAACTTTTTAAAAAGCCACAGAATCCTTTTTAAAAATCAAATGCTCCGTAAAAGCCCAATATAGGAAATAGTAAAACGAGGGCTGCCCTGCTTGAGAAGAGGCCAGGCTTGGCTACTCTCCTATGCTGTGTCCACACCTGCTCAGCACCCGCCCTCACCACACCATATCACCTGGGTTCTCCTCGCACTTCCCAAGTCAGAATAGAAATCCCAACACTCTCCGGTGGATGAGGGTCTGCACCCCAGGGGCCAGGGGGTAGAGGATGATGGGAAAGCGGGTTCTGACCAGACAAGTGACTGCCGTCAGACCTGTCTGGCAAGCAGGCCGCCCCTCGGTCCAGCCACCCCGCGGGGGCACAGGGGCCTCGGCCAGGCCGCGGCAGAAGGCAGCCCCGGGACCTACCTGCGCCGGCCGCCGGCGCCCGGGGATCCCGCACCTGAGTCCTCGCCGCACAGGTGTGAGGGCGGGGGCGAGGCCCGGGCGAAGGAGCCCCCGCCTCGCCCCCGGCCTCTCCTCCCCTACCCGGGCGGAACGCAGGCCCTCCTCGGCCGCGGAGTGGGCGAGCCGGCGGCAGCCCCCGAGGCAGCGGGGAGGCTGGAGCACCCGGCGCCTGCAGAATTTTCTCCCCATCCCGCCCCCAGCAGGGGCCCCGCAGGCGCTTCCTGAGGTCAGAGGGCTCGCCCTGACCCCACGCGGAAAAGTACCGGCCAGGGCCGGGGGGCCCAGACGGGCCCGGCGCGCTCAGGTGGCTGCGGAGCGCCCTGTCTGCTCCCGGCAGCTCCACCCTCGGGGCCGGCCCCGGGGCCAGTTCCCGAAAGCCAGCGGGCAGCCGGGCCCCGGGGGACCCGGGTCGGGGCTGCACCGGCGCCAGTGCCCCGACCCTCCCCGGCCCGGACACCCGGGCCGCGGAGCCCGCTCCTGGGGCAGAGCGGCCCGGCCCGGCCGGCTCCCCTC